>NW_027108914.1:322161-340153 GCF_000696795.3 Halyomorpha halys | reverse complement strand
ATATAATATGTATATTAAATAATTTTATAGAATTAAAAAAAACAATTATGCGATAATTATAGCATTGATAAAAAAAAAAATTAAACTACCATTATAGCAAAAAAAAAAAAAAGCTCCATTCTGGTACGTCAGGTTTCAATTAGCCCCTAAACCAAAAAACAAATTGGTGCAGTGCGCGCTTCCTACAAATTTCACTTACTGAACTACTCACGTCCCCAAGTTTAGTTTAAATTGGTGAGCCCCTGCTGAAGCTTTTAATATTTTTTTTTTGACTTTCGCAAAAAAAAATTCCAGACCAGAGACGGCTAGAATTATGCACTAAAATCTTTTAGTTTTCTATTGCTATAAAAGTTCGTATGTTAGGGTTTTCCCAGTTTGGAATAACGTATATAATATTTTTAATCATGAATAATCGGGGACTCTCGACTTTTCCTGTTCAAATCGGATGTCTCTGTTCCTTTTAGTTATTCATGAAAATCGTTTATGTATTGTATTGGTTGTGAGGAAAGTATAAAAAAGTAAATTAGGTTTCGAACCATTCGAACGTCCATCAGTTTATAAAAACAAAACAAAAACAGGATGAATCGTATTTTATAATATCTTGTATATTTTTCCATGTTGGATTCGATCACGAGAAATGATTCGTGCTGAAAAAAAAAATTATAAAAAAAAAGATATTGCGTCTTTAATTATGCTCTTGTTTAATTTTACTGAGTTTTTAATTCATGTTATGAGTTTAGAAGGGTGGGTTCAGTACACCAGATGTGCTCCATTTTACCATAGGATTGATTAGAGTACAGACCTGTTTACTCAAGTTTTTTCACTTTTTACTGGACAGTAGTGTAGCGAAATAACTCTTATCTACAAGAAGAAATTGGGAAGTTTCTACAGAAATTATTCAACATAACAGACTTCCTGGTTGTTGACTTGAAACTTGTTCCTGGAGATGTTAACATCTCCCGTTAGATGTTCCTGGGGTAAACCCTTTTTTTTTTATTATTACTGATTTACGACTGACACTGTTTTTCTGGATGACGACCCACATTGAAAAATAAAAAAAATTAGCCTAGAAAATATGTTTTATATACGCTATTATTATTTTCATTATAATAATAGGGTTCATTTATAATTAAAATAGAAAAAAAAAGTGTGGATTTAATAAATATACAACACAATTAATAAAAATTTCAAAAGTTACTCCAGTTTTGAGATAAGCTATGTGTTGTTATATATGTATTTCTCGAGAATGAGCATCAAAGAAACATTTTTTCTTTTTAAACCTCTTTATTTTTTTCGAATTACTTATATCTTCTTTTATCTGATTTTTTTTACGACGTAATTTTTTTAGTATCGTCTCGCCTGACGTACCAGAATGAAGCTACTTTTTTTTCTTCTTTTTTTTAATGCTATAATAACTGTTTAATTTTTTTTATGCTATAATATTCGTATAATTTTATTTATTTTCTTCAAATGTTATAATAATCGTATAATGTTTTTTTAATGCTATATTAATTGTTTATTTTCGTTTGAAATGCTATAATAACCGTTTAATTTTTTTTAATGCTACAATATTCGAATAATTTTATTTCTTTTCTTCAAATGCTATAATAATCGTATAATTTTTTTTAATGCTATATTAATTGCTTATTTTTTTTTTTTGAAATGCTATAATAATTGTATAATTTTTTTACTATAATAACTATTTAATTTTTTTTAATGCTACAATATTCGTATATATTTTTTTCTTTTCTTCAAATGCTATAATAATCATATAATTTTTTTTAATGCTATATTAATTGTTTATTTTTTTTTTTAATGCTATAATAATCGTATAATTTTATTTATTTTTTGCAATGCTGTGAGGGTTCCTTAAATAAAGGTTTTACCGTACCTAACTATTACACGAAAAGAAACCATAAATATACAATCACAACACATACCAGTGGCATATACAGGCTTTTACTATTTTGAAACCTTTATTGGCCAACACCAGGACTATCTTCCTCCAATGTACTTCATACTGTCTATGTTCTTCCAATATTTTTAATTTTATACTATAATATATTTACTATAGGTTTATATAAAAATACAGTACAAGAATTAAATGTTATATAAATTCGATAGTATAGTTAATATATATATTATCTTTGTAAGATTTTCATTACTACACGACACCGTAATAAATTCTGCGCAGCAGTTACAGGGGGGCAAAGGGAGAGTTGGGCGTAAGCTCTAAAGGATTCTTTTCACCAATAAATCACCAGTCATTTGAAACACAATATATTGTTTACTCTATTGTAGTGCTCCAGCTCTGATAGCCAATATCCGTTCGTGTTTGTTGTAAAGTAGTTCATGTCCTCCGTTGTCCGATGAGACGATCGACAAATTCTCTTTAAATTAACTTTTTTTTCAAAATTTCAAGTTAAAATCATTAAACTCTTCTATCCTTTCAGTATTAGGTTGTTGCATATGAAACGTCAGATTTTTTAGTTAATCAAAATATGTTATATTCGCTTCAATACACTTTTTCAAGCAGGACTTAAAATCATAGATGCCTGTCTTAAAAAAAATCTGAATTAAAGAATCAATAAATTCAGATATCGATTTTTTTTAGGCTCTCTTCATTTTTATACTGTTCAGCTCAACTGATCACATAAAAACAGATCCGAATGTTTATAAAAATGAAAGTCGGTTGGCATGAAATCCGGTGAATAGTATTGCAAAAATTCATATTTAATTAATTTAATTTCACAAATGTAAATTTGTTAACCAACGCTTTTTGATCTTTAACTGTAGTCTTCCCAAAAGCCCGGTTCTATTGCTTGCAGCTTTTGCAGCATTATTATCAGTTTACACAAAATAGTTCAGGAATATCGGTTGAAATCATATCGGTACAAAATTTAAAACAAATAACAAAAAGGAACACTTATGAAAAAATTACCTTTGTTAGAATGTGACTCTGGCTATGGACAGTACGAATATAAAAGGGATTATGCCAAAAACGTAACGAAAACAGAAACAGAAATGTTTGCATTTTTAAAAAAATCGACATTTCATATGCAACCTAATTGTGATTTCAATTTTGTTATGAAATTGAATGGGTTAATTAAAATTATTTTAACTACATGTTTATTTATTTATGGTTTTACTTTTAAAGTACAATGTGCAATGACGTTGAAGGAAAATATTAGTATCCTTGAGTGATTGGTGAGAAATAAGTTTATGTTTTTGAAATTCACTAAAGATTTTAAACCATGGATTTTTTCAAATTATCACATAATATGAATATCTCCTACCTATACGCAAAGTTTGAAAATAATTCAGAATTGTAAATTAGTTAAATAATTATTGGAGCAGGATAATGATACTATTGCAGGATAAATTTGAAGAGAAATCATCAAAATAGGGGTCACAGTCCTCATAGTGCAAGAGCCTGGTGGAAAAATAAGTGTTACATATTTTCTCACAATTTTTTATTACGTCTATGAAAACTATGTGTAACTAGTCAAAATTGATGATTCCATCAAGTATTGTGAGGGCGAATAAAAAATGGTAGCTTTTTCAAACGAAACTCCTACTAAAAACACTAGAAAACTTAATATAACATCATTTGACATAGTTTTCATTTGCTAAACCATAAAGCCTAATAAAGCTATGCAAGTCCAATAATACTCGAGATAAGTTTTTTTAAAATAACAAAATTATGAAAAATCAGTAGTTTTTAAATTAATTTAGGGAAAACTATATTTCAGAAATCATTAGACGTACATATGTCTTATAGCACTCAAATTAAAGCTAGTTTAACGTACTATAGAGTAGTTTCTAACACTTACTTTCGTAGGAATAGTAGTTTTTATAATATTTGCTACAATATATATTAATTCATAGTTTTTCGGACAAAATTTCATATCATATCTGAATATCATAAAAACTAAAACCCCGAAGAAGATAAGTGTGATTATCTAATATATAGTAAGTTAAACAGTCTTTATTTTGAGTCCTGGCAGACATCTTCACGTCTGATGATTTCTGAGACATATTTTTTCCTATCGACACTTCCGTCCTAACTACTAGAAATCTATATTTTCTCAGTGTATGTTGTAAAATATTATGAAAACTACTATGTTGATAAATGCTATAGGTAGTTTGAAAGATATGGAGCTCCGAATGAACAATTATTATTTTTACGTTTTGAAACAGCCACTATTTTTAATTACCTCTAACTAAGCATGGCAGACTCATCAATTTTGACTAGTGTTCATTAAAGTAATAAGAAATTGGGGTGAAATAATTGATTTCTACTTCCTCTTGTACGATCATGCATTTTTTTCTTTAGTCTTATCCTCCTCATTTATTTTCTTTATCAACTAATACAATGTATAATACCAATAAATATATAAATTTTATATTTATTACTCGAAGGCATTTTAAGGGATTAGGAAAGGTCCGCTGTGGGCAGGAGTAGCACTTAGGTGCTTAGTGCCTTTTGTTTATTATGAAGTGGGGAGGGACCGCTCTGCTGGCTATAACGGTAATGCCAGATGAAAATTAAGAGCTTGATTCTTAGTAGCAAATTATAATAAACTCTTACTTGAATCTTAATTATATTAACTCAACAGTGTGAAAGCTGATTATTTTCAGTAGTCTACCTCTTGGTCATATTTTTCTTGTGACATAATCGACATGTGAAGCTAAAAAGAAGAAAAAAAAAGAAAAAAGAAAATTAAGGAGATAAAAAATAATATTTGTTGAAGCATTTCTTACTTATTGTAAGAATAAAAGAATTTCATTTTAGGTATAATAGTATAAATAAGCAAAGAATAATGATATTTCTTGTTGTACTATTTTTATTATTTTTCATTCTTTTATTATTATTTTTTCAACCCTGAAGGTCAGAAATTTTGGTCGAAACTTTGGGACAAATAAAATAATTTTCACTAGTGTGTTATTATCGTACTCCCAACCACTTTCTAATCAAATTGATTATACAGTCTACAATAAACACACCATTACTATTATTAATGTATTCCAATAATATTCTAGGACCACTAAAACTATATTAGAACTAATTATATTTCATAAAAATGTATGTGTGCATGTATGTAAATACACATCTTTTAATTTTTTTTTTTTAAGAGATATTCAAAAATAAATAATAATTGGGAATACCTGAATATCAATCAAAGAATTTACAAGAAACGAATCCAAAACAACTAATGGCAAAAATGATAAAAGAATTATCTTTTAAATAGTAACTCTTAGATAGGGATGACCTTTAAAAACCTCAAATGAGACAATGAGCTCAAAGACAATAACATTATTTTTAAATTTCCCAGTAACGCCTGTTGAACAGATTCGATACTTAGGACTCCATCTTGACAAGAGACTTACTTGGAATCCACACACAAGACTGAAACGACAAGAAACTGCTCGTAGATTCCGATTGCTACAACACTTACTTGACAAACGCTCTAAACTTCCCATTCACTACAAAAAATTAGTATACACTACAATAATCAGACCAATTTGGACATATGGAATTGAGCTCTGGGGCTCCACCAAACCATTAAATTCTTCCCGCATCCAATCGTTACAATCCAAAATCCTACGTAAAATCCTTGATGCTCCTTATTACGTCACAAATAAACTCATTCATAAAGACCTTAACATCCCATTCGTTGCAGATTTGACCCAAACCAGATATGCGTCTTTTTATTCCAAACTCCTTAACCATCCTAACCCATTAATTCTTAATCTTTCATCCTTAACAATCCTTGAAAATCCTCCGAGGCGTCTGAAAAGAAGATGGGGACGAGACCTTCTAATTTAAATTAATGTTTGAAGTACCACCAATGGGTGGTTCCTTCCCAAGATTTTCAAGTGTATATGAAACATACTACATATTTACCTATTGTATTATTTTGTACAGTTGTAAATTACAATAAATAAATAATTAAAAAAAAAAAATTTCCCAATAAAAGATTTTCCTATGCAATACCCTAAATTAAAAATCTCACCAACTCTCGAGTTTAATTCATAAATATAGAGCCAAAGAAATCAGCATATATTTAACATAAGTAACCTAGATTTTTACTATATAGTTAGTAAAAATCTAGGTTACTCCTAGACATGCCAGTCAAATAGAGAGGAATAGTTCCCTCGTCCCCCCCACCGTAAAATCTGCATGTCTGAACTAGCAAAGGATTAGCAGTGACAGTAGTTCCCACTGTGGTTGGAGGATTGTTGTCATAATTATCATGGGTACCAATAGATGGCGCTGATAAGTCCTTGACATAATAATTTCCCAGCGCCTAAGCACTTAAAACTATTCGCCTGAAAAAGGCGGTAGGGAAATATCGGTATCGACAACGAACTTTCCTTTTCATTAAATCTCTATCTTAAGAGCAACTCGTCCCCTAGAGGGTCCTTTAAAACAACTTATTCCATCTAATTAAACTTATATACAAACCTACTCCTTATTAATTTATTTCTATACCACTACTTATTGTTTATTAATAAACAAAAGGCATTTGATGCATTTTTGGTAAAATTTATTTTTTTATTTGGAGATCTTTAGCCGCTTCTATCAGCTTCATCTACACTGGGAAATGGCATTCTGGTTTATTACGTGCTGTTTAAGATCCTTCTATAACCTCTCTACTCATCTGAATTTCGGCCTCTCCCTCTCGTTCTGATTCGTATGATTTAAATTTAACATGTAAGTGAATATAAAAAAAAAAAACTCAACTTAAATCTTGGAAGGATACGTATTTTTCGAAAAATACCTTCAATAAACCAACCAAAGAAGACAATTCTGGTCTATTTAAGTCTTGTTTGAAGATATAAACAATTTTTCTGGCACTTCGCGAAGTCCTTCGCAGACTCTTATAATTCCTTAATGAGCAAGCCGGTCTCTCCATGCTTTACAGTTTGCCTTGCATTCATTATTAAATAATTTCAGGGTCCCTACAACTCTGCAACCATTATTCTTCCTAATGCTTACCCAAGCCACCCCTCGATATTTCCTTCATATTTAAATAATGGTTTACAGAATAATGTCCGGAGCTGATCTACAGACAAAGTTGATGAAAAACATGTTAAAAGTATAAAGGCAGATTCTGAACCATATTGAAAATTCTTTTGTACAGTAGGATGGTGTAAACAACTGAGTTTAGTTCATTCGAGAATATCAATTGACTTTAAAAAAAAATTATAACCCGAAAAAAAGGGGATAAGTAATTTATCTGTGACAGTTTTCTTTCATTACGCACAAGTAGAAAGAACTTAAAGCTACCAGAATAATTTCATAGAATACTTTCACACATTATTCCGAATAAACATGGTTCTGATATACTTTTGTTTTATTTTTCTCCTCTATCTAGCTGTTTGTGACAAACATTAAAGGGCTATGATATATCAATTTATTCATCTCATTATTGTATAGGTCAAAAAGTTATTGTTGGTCCATTTAGGCGTAGTTATGACGGGAATGGAAGAGAGAATATTTCAGGTTACCTTAGATATTATTCCTTGAAGACACCTCAGAAGCTTGTTTTAGGTAATAGGGGATGAAGAGACAGAAAATGTGGAAAGGGTACTTACCGGACACGAGTTAGTCACACTGGGCACGCCCAAAAGGATCATGAGAAAAATTTTGAAATTAATATACCATAACCTTTCTCGTATGTCAAAAACAGCCAGATAGGGGAGAAAAAGAAACTACATTAGAACCCGATTTATTTGGAATAATGTGAGAAATAGTATTCTAGGAGGCCCGAAATTTCATATAACAGATCTTATTAGAATAAAATAAAATTAATTCATTAATTTAATTTTTGATCGAATTTTTCAACATTGAATAAATCTATGTAATTTTTTTTATAGCAATTATTACTCCCACCTTCTAACCAAAGTATCGTCGATTTTCATTTAATATATCATAAAAAAACATGATTTGTTTAATAAAAAAGAGAAAAGCTAAATAGCTTACACTACATGAGATATTAATAAATTTGATTCTTATTCTAATGAATTAATTATATCAGAAACAAAACAGAGTAGAGAAAAATCACTTACCGACAATTTAAATCTTTATTTTCACAAAAACTGCGTTTAGGTTTTAGCACTCATTTTTCCAATTTTATATCATAAAATAAATAAATATAAATAGTATATGTTGTATGCAATAAAATTTTATATGAAAGATATTTTGAAATTTATTATCAAATTAAAAACAACATATTTTTTTTGTGAATGCTTCTTAGATTACCTAAAATAACATCTGTTAACATTATACCAGATAATTTCTTATCAGAAATCATAGTGCCATTAGATAAGGAATGGAAAACAAATGAATAAATCGTTCCAAAAAATCAAGCTTTATGGATTAATTCTGATATTCGTGGTTATGATGCAGTATGATTCAACCGATTGAAATCTCTCAAACTGTTTTCTAAATATATGAATAGTAATTTATTTATACGAGGAGAAGATAGTTGGGTGTGCGGTCAAAATATACCACAGATAAGTTGAAGTAACTTATTTAATCATTCTAACATTTCGGCCGTAATTTCTAGCCTTCATCAGGCCTAAGAACAGAACAAGAGAACAACCAATGGATACAGAAAATAAAAAATAAAGTATAAACAGAATGACATAAAGTAAATAATTGTACAGAATAGAATTAATGTGATGAAAGAAGTGGAAAAAAAATGTATACCTAGGGAATTGAAAAATATAGGTAAAATAACATAATTAAGGAAACAAAATAAAAATTTGAAGTTATATAATGCAAAGAAATATCAATATTTTAGTTTATTAATTATTTTTAAATTAAAATAATGGAAAGAAAAAAGAAATTGAGGGAAATAAAATATATGTAACAAATGAGACATGTAACCATAATATTAGATAAAGAAACGAAATAAATGTTAAGTTTAACAAAAAAAGTTAATAGAAAAAATGAAAACAACAATAATATATGGCGAATATAGCTAATAACGTGGGTAAGGAAAATTAAGAAAATAATAGGAAAGGAGGGGGTGGGGATTAAACTAAAGATATGGGTAAAAAAGAGGGAATAAAACGAACTTAAATAAATAAATCTGTTACTTTGAAATCTTACTGCCAACCGGGTACTGCGCCGTGAACGGCCACACTCAAAATTTAAAAAATACGTTATAGAGATGACAGAGTGTTTTACGTTACAATTGTGTACAAAATTGAAAAATAGTAATAATAAAATTTATTTTTTCTTTCCATAAGTTTATTTTTAAAATTAATAATAAACTAAAATATTCATATTTCTTTGCATTTTACACCTTCAGATGTTTATTTTATTTCCTTAATTATGTTACTTTACCTATTTTTTCAAGTACCTATGTATACATTTTATTTTTCACTTCTTTCATCATTTTAATTTTATCAATTTCATTCTGTACAATTGTTTACTTTATTTCATTCTGTTTATATTTTATTTTTTATTTTCTGTATTCATTGGTTGTTATCTTCTTCTGTTCTTAGCCCTGATGAAGGCTAGAAATTCTGGCCGAAACGTTAGAACGATTAACTAAGTTACTTCAACTTATTTGTGGTATATTTTGACCGCACACAACTATCTTCTCCTTGTATAAGTCATCCACGGTTAACCATCTCTCATGATTATGTAATTTATTTATTTTTGGAGTGTTTGTGAATTACAAAGCAAAGTATATGCTGTTTGCTAACCTTTTGGAAATGTTTTCTCGTTTTGTGGTTCCGGAACACAGGGAGGGATGTATTTCATATTCACCTTGCTTTTATTTTGTTTTTGTTTTTTCTTCTCCTTTTTTTTTTCATTCTCTCATGGATTTTCAATAACATCCAGAGATTTCAAAGAACTTTTCCATTGTATTTTTTTCCTCTCTTTTGTCATCGACTTCCCCAGGCTTGGATTCTTAGAATGTCTCTCAGAGATAAATAAAGTACATACAGTCTGAAACAAGAGCTCTAGAAAAGTAAATTCTTGGATTGTTTATAATCAGAATATAAGAAATATTCTTATTTTTTTAAAAAGATAATTATCTGTATTAACGTACAATGTACAATAATTTTCTTCTAATTAATTCGCCTTCTAAATAATTTTAAACTTATTTAATAAATGTTGTAGGACTTTTTTTTAATATTAATTCCTGAACATTTTACATTCCCATACTTAGCAGCACTCAATTCCTTGAGTATTTTCCGTGTAGACATCCTCTGTCAGACCTCTAGCCGTCATATTCTTCCCAGATTTCACTATAAACAGATTCCGAGGTTCTTCATGTCTTCTTCTATTCTGCTCATAAATTCATATATTAATTATGTATTTTTTAATGAAAGCTAGTTAAACATAATATAATTTTTATTAACTACAATTGCTGTAGATAATTTCTGTGTTACTTATTTTTACATTACTGTTATTTTATATAGGGTGTTTTTTTGAGCCCGATAGAACTTGAAATTGTAAAAAATAACACAAAAAATTAAATTGTAATCAAAATTTTTTTTTTATTCGAAAGATCAATACGTGACATTAACATTTGAAAATGATTTCGGGCATATGGGCACCGCGGCTGTTCTTGACGAAGCGCATTCTGGACGTCCAATTTTGGCCGTATGTCACGAATAACACGAACAATGCTGGCCTCCAAGGCGTCAATTGTTGCTGGTTTATCAACATAAACCAGTGACTTCACGTAGCCCCACAGGAAATAATCGAGAGGTGTCAAATCGCACGACCATATGCGGCAATTTTGCTTATTAACAAACCCGTTAAGCCAAAAATGCGCCTCATCGCTGAACACAATTTTACAGAATGCGCTTCGTCAAGAACAGCCGCGGTGCCCATATGCCCGAAATCATTTTCAAATGTTAATGTCACGTATTGATCTTTCGAATAAAAAAAAATTTTGATTACAATTTAATTTTTTGTGTTATTTTTTACAATTTCAAGTTCTATTGGGCTTAATAAAACACCCTTTATTATGATCAGGCATTAGCTAAATCGAAGTGATTAATTGAATATTTTTATTTAATCAGATGCAAGAATATTTAGATATATCTTTTTTTTAACGCTAAAAATATTTTTTTGAAAAATGGGCTTAACATGTATTCTTTATGACATATGAAAAGAGTAAATAACTTGCGAATAAAAAAATATGAAAATACATATACCTTCAAGAACAATTAAGGAATTATCTTATAATAGAAAAAATTTGTTTTCGTAGATATATATACATATATTGCTATAAAATTCTTGATAAATATTCAAATATATGTCCGGAGCCTTACAACACGCCCCGATTTATAAAATATCTGAAACACGATAGGAACTTTTTTTTCCATCCCTAAAATAGAAAAAAAAAAGAATAAAACGACTCTTTGCCTTGCCACGATACAGAAAAAACTTTCCTCAAAACTTTGACTAACTTAGTTATATCCTTGGTTTAACAAAAAATCTTGCCCTGAATTTAAGGGTGTTCTTTCTGAAGTTCTGTCCCTTAACCTCGGAAAATCTGGAGTCATATTCCTATGAAGCTACTTAGTATTAATAATTTAAATTATATAATTAAAGTTAATTTACATTAATTTAATCATATTTTAATTGATATGTAATTAACATTTATTGATTAAGAGTAATTATATTGCATTATATACAATTATTCTATTATTATACAATTTTTTATATTCTTATTGCATTAATTTCTACAATTTTCTTATACTAGAAAATTCAAAATATTGCACTACTTGTGTTCTTATATATTGTAAATAATTTAAGCAATTAAGTTTCAACGATAATTTTTTTAATGATTCAACTGTTAATTAATAAGTTTAAAACAACTTCTTAGTATATATACAAGGTTTATACACTGATTGCCCAAGTTTCTTATTTAGATAATTCATTAAAATCATATTTAAAATTAAACTAATTAATAATAAATTATAACTAAACATTTCCTCTTTAACACAAAATAGTATAACTGAATTTGTGTATATTTAGTAGCTTTTTGTTTTATGAGTGCTCTTAGAAAGCTGCTGTATCAATTTCAGACTTTTCTGACTCCTTGATGGAAGGGGTTCAAAAAATGTAGAATATCAAAAAGAAAAACATTTCAAAATCTGGGAAAAAGTAGACCACTGAAGAGTTATTCATTTTTTTTTATTTTATTAATTTATTTAATTATTACAATGTTTTACAAATGCATTCCATATCCACTTGTCATGGATGTTTTAAAAAAATATATATTTTGAAAAATCGCTTAGACCTTTTTTTACTTCAGGTCTTGATTAAAAGCTTACGAATGTTATTATTTTTTTTATATTTTAATACTGGATGTAGGATTATTCATAATCCACGGGGAAAACAAAAACTCATTTTTGTGGACAAATTAATCATCAAAATAAAAATATAAATTTTTATGTCTCCTGGGACTCTGAAATGTGACTGTCCTGAAGTACTATGCATGACTTTAGTCACCTCTTTTACTCCTATTCCTTTCACACAAGTCGGCCGCAAAGGGAAAATAGCATGTTAGCATTGTTAGAATTAAAATCATCGTTTTATTTTTTTGCATATGATTGTAATAGTTATTTAATACGAGATATATAATTAGTAATAGCTCAATAATTGAACACCTTTTTTTTTTACAGTTAAATTTACTTTTACCGTCGTTGTTCATGGTTTAACTGGTATGGAATCTTTTTTTTTAATTTTCAGATTATTTTTTACTTGATTATGGATATAGGAAAGCGCTAATCTGAGCAATTCATTTTTTCTATATATGCTACTTTTATTAATTGTTAACCGTGGATATGAATGGTGAGCGTAAGTAAGCCCAATTTATTCTATTAGTGTCGAAGTTTCGGCCAGAATTTCAGGACGAGGAACAATGATAAATCATAATGAATAAAAAATAAAATAAAACTTAATAATCAGAAAATAAGACGAAAACAAAAAATTTTGTAAAATAGAGAATTTAATTACTTAGCTGGATGGGGTGAGGGCACATGAGTGTTTAGTCCAGAAGGCTGTGGTTCGATTCTCATTTTGGCTTGTCTCTATTTATTTAATATTTCGTGAGAAATGCATCCTTTATGATGTACTTGTGCCAAAATACAATAAAATCAGATGACAGCATCATTCAAATTTTACTAACTACAGAAATTCGTATTTCAGTGTTGCTGGAAGTGAAAATAGTGTATATATTTTAATTTGTAGGTGAAATAAAAAAAATGTAAAATTATGAGTTTATTTTCTTGTTATAGCGTTATAGTTGTTACTTTACTTTACTCGAAACGTTGCTGCTCTAAATTTATGTTTCACTCATTTTTGTTCTCTATTGACGTACCTCTGACCTTCATCTCATAACAATAATTGATAGGATGGATTAAAGTAAAGCACTTTCAGATACAATTTATATCTGAAGAGACCGATCAGTATCATATAGAATGCAATCATGTCTCACTTACTTGATTTTCTTTTCTACAAACTTACAGTTATGAATGATTTCATAATAAGAAAAAAAAATTCCATATTTTTCTGTGTATGTCCTTCAATGGATCCATCGCTGCACAAGGGATAGACACATTCTGTACGATCCTAGAGCCTGGATGACTGATGACCAACAGAACGAGGAGGGGAAAAAGGAGACAGGAAGAGATAAACAGGAGGGTGGGGAGGTAGTGGGGAGGGTTTTTGGCGGGGGAAGGTTGGCAGCAGTGGAGCCAAGAGGCGGTCCAGCCGTCACAGAGGAGGCGGTCCAGCTCCAGTTGGTATGTGTCGTGTTCCTCGTCACGTCGTTGTGTTCCTTCTGTGTCTTAGTGCACCAAACTGAGCTTCGCTCCTTCCAGTACACCTGGACAATTCCGAAAAGCACGCAGTAAAAAAAAAAAGAAAAAAATCGGAAGCCTTATTTTTTATATGAAGACTGATTTTGGTCTAAAAGTAGAGAAATGAAATAGTGTTTTTTAAAAAGAAAACTGCGAATTTTTTTATAAATTTATTACTTACGGGAGTTTCAAAAATTAAAAAAAAACTGGATAAGTTCACCATGCTTGACGGATTAAAGAACAACGCCATATCAAGATTGGCAAAATCAAAATTCCTGTCTCAAAGCCTGTAAGTATGTAAGAATGAAATTTTAGAGAGAAAATATACAAAAGTAGGAGCTTCAATCATTTAGCAGCTTAAGCATTCTCATAAATATCTTCGATTATTTGCTTATCATTGCTTTTTGCTTACATGATCTTAATTATTAAAAACAATAAAAAATTACAAAAGTAATGAATGATATAAAAAACCATCCCAGAATACTACGTGCATTTAAAATTATGCATAATATGCAATTTCAATATTTTTATTCAAAATAGTAAAATATTTTCTGACTTTATTTTAAAACTTTAGGAAATAACCACTGTTTGCTTTAATGTGAAAATTTTAAAGAAAAATCAGTTCAATTATACAAAACTAATATATAATTTAGAAACCAACCAAGAATATTAAATACAACATAAAATGAGAATAATGTCATTATTAAGTTATTAATCATCATTATGTTTAATTTTTCTATACTCAGCTTCGGAAAAATTGGTGTATTATTTAAGTTTTATCCATGATGCAAGAAATCAACATTATAACGTATGAATTCCAAACGTTTTCGTATTATAACCATCTAATAAATTTGTTATTATTATTATTTAATTCGTTGATACTAATTAAGTAAACTATGGCCAAAAAAGAAATTTTTGATTGAAGTTATCTGAAAAGCACAAATCCATTGAAAACTTTACACTGAAAATTTGACCCATTTACAATACTCCATTTATATAATTAAAATATGTTATATTATTACATTGGTGGTAAAAAAGTAAAATTAGATATTTCAAAAGGGCTTTATATCCTATTAGTCATAGTTTGACTTAATAATTTAATTTGATTTGATTTTTTAAATAAATTATTGAATTTTTTTAAATAATTTATTTATTGTTATTTACAACTGTATACACATATATACAACAAGTAAATTTGCTGTAGGTGACATAGTGACATGATACAAACATGTGGAGAATCTACCCACTGATAGAACTCCAATAATTAATATATAAAAACTAAAAAACAGTTTGTTTATATGTTAGTTGATAGTGTAAAGTTGATCTAAAATAATATAAATGAAGTTGTGACAAAATATGGTAATTTGACTTGTAATGAATCCCCTGGGCGGAATAGCCAACGTTTTTAATAAATTGGATGTGAGTTGTAAAAATATTTAATATTATCCTTGAGGATATTTGAATTGGCCGAAACGTTGGACTGCTGATGATATAATAAAGGGTGTTGAGACTTAACATGGATACCAATTGATAATTTTATAAATTTTTCCTTGAGCTCAACTTTAGGAAAATTATATCCAAAATTGTTATTCACTATCCTCATAATTTTATACTATAATAAAGTATAAAATATAATTAAATTAAAATAAAAAATTAAATTTGCTGTAGGTGACATAGTGACATGATACAAACATGTGGAGAATCTACCCACTGATAGAACTCCAATAATTAATGAAATTAAAATTCAAATATTACATGCATCTAATGAGCTACATTTTCCGTATTGCATTTAACGCTAATCAGCAAACAGAAAATTAATTTATACCCATATACAGTACCTATGGCGTCCACTGAGAAAAAGAGGGAATTAAACAAATAGGCTAGTTTCATATAATTTTTTATTGAGTATTTTTTACTGCAATATTCATTGATATTTATTAGTTTAAATATTTTTAATTAAATCAAGAATGTTCCAGGTTCTAAAATATATAAACATATTGTTGAATTTTTTTTCAAAGATACTCCATACCAGGTGAAATTCAAAACATTTTCTCTTTTTCCCTTTTTAATTAAATATTTCCAAAACATAATTGCATAAAATAATGTAAATTAAATAATTATTTTTGAAGAACATATTTGTTAGAATATATCAACAAAACATATTAAAGACTAGGGCCTTCATAATTAACTATGTCTAACTAAATTATTTCGTACAATTGTAATACAACTATGAATGATCTAATTTGATGATGTTTAATTTTTAAAATTATTCTTAATTATTTAGTTTAAAAAATATATATCTCAATACAATACTAAATGAAATATAAAATACTACTTCTGCATGGCCTTTTTAAAAAAAGTAGAAAAAAGAAGTAGGACTTGAAATATTTTCATTAAGATAAAATTAAAAAAAATTATTACAGTTCGAATGCTATAAAATTAAAAAAAAATTTAAATGTCATTAAATTTGTGTACGACGATAGAGCAATCGTGAGATATATCTGATAACAATATTGTTATGTTTCTTTAATAAGGAACTTATCTTACTTTGTAATTGTATTTATAAAAAAGTTAGAATTTAGAAATTGTAA
This sequence comes from Halyomorpha halys, assembly GCF_000696795.3. Classification (NCBI taxonomy): domain Eukaryota; kingdom Metazoa; phylum Arthropoda; class Insecta; order Hemiptera; family Pentatomidae; genus Halyomorpha; species Halyomorpha halys. The sequence goes on along the minus strand of NW_027108914.1, from coordinate 323,714 downwards.
GCAATAAAAATTAAACGAAACTAAACAGAAAAACTAATTGTTTAGATTTAATTGAGAAGACTACTAAGAAATAAACGTAATATTTAATTTATTAATTTTGGCCTGTAATCGCTGTAATAAAAATAATACATTTTCATCATTATTTACATTGATTCCAGATGTTGCTTATTGCATATATATTATTAATTAATACCAGTATGGCGTAGAAATCTACATATCGATGGCTTACTTCACAACATTTAAGCACACGGAAACTAACTTTACAAAACATACAATTAAAGCATTTATTTTAAGGAAAATTTCAACTTTTCAATTAATTTTCATTAATAAAAGAAAACTTTTAATTGGATTCTAAAGTAGTACTTTAGTACTTAGAACCACTCTAAAGTAAGCCATCAATATGGTCTCTATTTTCATTGAGCCAGACTTACATATTGTCGATTGATAACTTATCATGGTTTGAAATAGGTTTTAGTGCTATTTTCAGTTATCTTGACATAAATCATGTCATTTGTCAATATGACAAGCTTTTATTACTGCGACAAAATTACTTTAAGATAAGAAATTTACTATACGACTTTTTAAAAGAAAAAAATGTCTCGTGTATAGACTTAATCATGGAATACAATTCGAAAAATAAAATTTAGCAGCAAAAAATACAGAAGTACATATCCCAATAAATTCAACAAATTTTACTTTTTTATTGCTATAAGATAGAGATTTATTTTTTTACAAAAAAAAAAGGTTAAAGTTATGTTCATGTTATTGAATATATTTTGGTTAGTGGAGTGCAAACTATAAATATTTTTCTAGGATAAATTAATGCAGAATTAAATAGAAATTTTAATGTATTCAAGAGGTTTTATTTTTCTCTCATAACAGCAGCTTTGTTTAATTTACATGTTAATAAATGGAATGAATTTGAGAAGAATCCTCTGGGTTCCTTCTGGGTTTTGCGATCCGCATAAAGAATTAGTCTCAGAAAGAAAATGTAATCCTGTTGTTTAATAATTTATAGGTTTGCGTCAATATTATTTAAATACTTTATTTTTTTATATGAATATTCATTTATTTTTTACTCAAGTAACAATGAAGAATCATGAATCCTTCTCATAAGACTAATTAATTTGGACTTATATAATACTATTTAGATATGCAATAATCGAATTTTTTATCAAAAGGCAAGGAAAGTTATTATTTAGACATTATAATGCGAACAACTAATATGAATTCAACTTCATAGTTTTTATGACCGTAATAATTCTTCTTACAATAAATTTCATAAATAGGTAGGTAAAAGTGAAACAAAAAAGCATGTTTAATTAGATAAGTTTTAGGTATAACTTATTCTAAATTACTAAAGTCAAGATAAGTGTGTATGCAAGGACATGAAGTGGTGCGTGTAAAGAGAAATAAAAAGAAATCTTATAACAACATTTTGAATTTATTATAAAGTAAAATGGGGTGAGTGCATAAATTAAAATTTTTCTCAAATTTATTTTGTTGATACATTACCATTTATGGTAATTCAAACAACGAAAACTTAATATATA
>NW_027108914.1:300737-322106 GCF_000696795.3 Halyomorpha halys | reverse complement strand
ATATATCATTAGATTTAGACATTTTTATGATAAGATAAAGGAAATTGATTTTCTCCTACTAAGTCCTTGAATCTGTTAAAATAGGGCTCATGCAATGATAAATATCTTCTGCTTCGTTGTGTTGGAACTAGGTACAATTTCATTGTTGCAGAGTCCATTAACTCTCTTGTAGAAGTTCAGAGTTTCTGATCTTAACTAATATTAAACTCACATTAAAGGAAGATTATCGGGTTTAATATATCATTATAATATTAGTATGTGATATATTGTAGATAATGTTTTTTTGCTACTCATTTTCCTCATGATAACCTGTTTAACCTTTTTTTTTAATGATCTATTTTTGTTTTTTAATGTAGACAATATGATTAATATCATAAAGAAAAAAAAAATGTGATTATTATCAATTAAATTGGAATTCCTTGAATTAATTTTTGATTTTAATTTATTATGATTTCAGATTTCTCGGATAGTTCAGAAAAACTATGATAACGAATAAATTACAATTTCATTACCTGGATTTAATTAATTCCACAATATTCGACTTAATTAAAAAAAAATTATTTTCGTTTTCTCAGAAAGATTATATTTGAAAATTTATTCCTGGGATAGGAATAGGTATTCTAGAGGAATACCTTTAATCCTATGTATTAAACTCTTCATTCATACTAATATTAAAATTTTTAAAAATAAACTTAAATCAGACGTGTATAATGATTCAGCTAATAAGCAAGGAGATTTAAAGACTTCCTTTTCTTAAGCATCCGATTCCATTAAAATATTTTTCACTAATATTTTTAATGTAATTTTGGAACTCTATTTCAGATTCCATCGGTATAACTGATCGAAGTTCCTAAAAATATAAGGTTATTGTAGCTTTTTTTTTTTTTTTAAAGAGTTTTATTGACCTGGTGAAATAGAAAATATGCCCTTCTGAAAATCGTTAAGTTGTCCCTTTTCAGTTAAATATTTCTAAAAAATCGTTACTTAAAATGTAAATTAAAATACGCCAAGAAACAATTAACAATTATTTTCAAAAGACACAATATGCCATAGAATTCATTAAAATTAAAATTTTCAACAAAAGTTATTAATCAGATGGCCATTCAAGATCAAATTTACAAAACTAAATTGCTATAATATATTATATATATATTAGTGTTAATCATCGAATTAAAAATTTCCCTATTAATCATAATTAGCAATACTTTCTTGATAATAAACTGCTTTATATTTATATTACAAAGTAACTTTCGCATACACTTTATTTAGAAAATTCAATATAATATTATTGAAGATGGTCAGGGTTGCGGTCAAAAGAGAACCAAAAATAGTTTACAACTATTTATTTTCCGACGTTTCGTCCCACTTTGCAGGGCTTCATCAGGGCTAAAAAGATACAAAAAAAACTGAGAATATTACAACAATAAGATACAATAAGGCAATTTAAGCTAGGATAAATATTATGTAAAAATAAAGTTATAAGAAATTACATATAGATAAAAGGAAGGAAGACGTAAAATACTTATTTCAATTCATATAAATAATATTATATTAATTATAAAATACCAATTATTTTTAATAACAAAAGACATCCGAATAGTCCCAAAATACATTAGTAATTAATAGTACTTGTCCAAACTTCAGGTTATCATCAAGAACAATCTTAATTTTATATATCCAGTATCCATTAGACGTTTGATTTTCCAGCGAACAGGTTCGTTTTTATTATTTTTTTTGTTTTCTTTCCCCTTTTTTTTATTTTACTCTTACCCCTTATTTTCTCCACTTTTATCCATTTTCCTTACCCGCGTTATAAGTTTTGTTCACTATATTATTATTGGCGTTTTCAGAATTTTTTTTCTATTCATTTCTTGGTATACTTTACTTATATTTTGCCTCTTTATCATCTATTATTGTTACATATATTTTCTTCCTCTCAATTTTCATTTTCTTTTCATATTTAAATTTTTAAATTAATAATAACTAATATTTTCATACTTCTTTACATTATATAACTTCATTTTTTAAATTATTATACCCACTTTTTCAATTACCTATGTATACATTTTATTTCCCGCTTCTCTCATCACTTCATTTTATTAATTCTATTTTGTAAAATTATTCATTTTATGTGTAAAATTATTCTGTTTGTACATTCTTTTTTATTTTTCTATACTGTTTTTAGCCCTGAAGAAGGCTAGAAACTCTAGCCGAAACGTTGGCACATTAAAAATAGGTCAATCCAACTTATTTGTGTTTATCATTGACCGCATCCCCAACCATCTTCTCCTCGTTCATCATCAACGGTCAACTATCTCGCATAATTATGAATCTTAATTTTAGTTTAACAAATACAAATTTATGAAATTTTGCAGATTTATTATCTATTATGTCCAAGTTAATTTAACAATGCCCAAGTAAATCTGTATGTGCACTAAAACATTTAATGGTTATTTATATTATTGACAATTTTCGTATTTTATTATCATTAACTTATAACAACAATATATAACTATTATAATAAGATATGATAAAGAAGGTTCTGACTATTTGAATTTTTTTTTATTACTAATAAAATTACCAGTCTCAAATAAGATAATAAAAATATTAAAAAATAATAAAAATAACATTTTCGCTTATCCTATCTTATTTATTTGATTTTACCAATCTTGTAAAATAGTTTGTTGTGGTCGATCATATTCAGAATTAAAATCCCAACTTTTCCGGCTTTGTGTCCTTGTGAACTATTTATTCTCTTTGATGTTTCAGATTCAATTGAAAACGCCATCCCTTGGGGAATTTCTAAATTGTTCCACTTTTCCCCCCTTGTTATATTTGAAATAAAATTGAAAAAAGGTGAATCCGACGTTTATCCCGTCCGCAACTGATTACTTTTTCCCAGTTTGTGATTTTCGAAAATTGGCAAAGGGTTCAAATGTTCCTTCCTGGATTATAATACTCATTCCGAATGAGGTCGTTGAGGTCCAACGTAGTAAAGTCAAACAGCGGCATGCTCTTTAAGCGGATTGTCGCTTCGATTCTGGCTTTTGCGGGTTTACATTCAACTGCATACCTACTGGTCAAGTCAAACTTTAAACTTCGGCTGGAATATGTTGGTAACCTGAAAATCAAATCGCTTTTCCCAGCTCTTGGAAAATTGATTTTGTACGAACATATATAAGGCTATCATAGAAATGTTAAATATTTTAGAGTAACTTGAACACACAGTTAACGTCCGTAATTATTGGTATCGACAACTATAAAATTCATAACTAATTTTTATCTATGACTAATTATGAGAGATAGTTGACCGTGGATGATAAATGAGGAGAAGATGGTTGGGGGTGTGGTCAATGAAAAACACAAATAAGTATGATTAACTTATTTTAATGTGCCGACGTTTCGGCTAGAGTTTCTAGCCTTCTTCAGGGCTAAAAACAAAACAAGATAACAACCACAGTAAGTATAGAAAAATAAAAAATATAAAAAGAAAGTAATTAGAATAATTTTACACACACAATGGATAATTTTACAAAATAGAATTAATAAAATGAAGTGATGAGAGAAGCGGGAAATAAAATGTATACATAAGTAATGGAAAAAGTGGGTACAATAACTTACTTAAGGAAATAAAATAAAAATAAAGTTATATAATGCAAAGAAGTATGAACATATTAGTTATTACTAATTTAAAATTTAAATATGAAAAGAAAATGAAAATTGAGAGGAAGAAAATATATGTAACAATATAAATGCATTATATAACATTATTTTTATTTCATTTCCTTAAGTAAGTTATTGTACCCGCTTTTTCAATTACCTATGTATACATTTTATTTCCCGCTTCTCTCATCACTTCATTTTATTAATTCTATTTTGTAAAATTATCCATTGTATGTGTAAAATTATTCTATTTATACTTTCTTTTTATATTTTTTATTTTTCCATACTTACTGTGGTTGTTATCTTGTTTTGTTTTTAGCCCTGAAGAAGGCTAGAAACTCTAGCCGAAACGTCGGCACATTAAAATAGGTTAATCATACTTATTTGTGTTTTTCATTGACCGCACCCCCAACCATCTTCTCCTCTTTTATCTATGACTATTCCTGCTAAAAGTACACATTTAAAAAAAAAATATTTTTTTAATTCGCCCAGTTGATTTCACGCTGATGAATAAACTCAAGTTTTTAAATATTATGACTTTTTTAGTTTAAAAAAAAATTGGTGTAAATGGCTAAACTCGGTTGTGCAGAGAACCAGCCTGTTCTACCACTTTCCTACAGAACAGTGAAATCACTTATAAGCTCTTGTTGTAAGGACATGACAAGCGCTAGACACAAAGTTCAAGCGGAAGGAAAGAAGTGGAGGCTCTCCTGGATAAAGGATAAACGAATCCCCGGCAATCTTAGCAGAGCTGAGAGAGTGGCTTGTTTTCGCCTAGTAACAGGACATGATCTGCTCTAAAAAAAACTCCATCGAATTGGCATTAGATTCCCCGAAATGTCCTCTATGCAGCATGGGAGACATGGATGGTGACCATCTTTTCACGTGCATTGGTCTAGAAGATGTTGAGCAGGATTCAGACCAACTATGAGGAAGAGTAAAATTGTATTGGGCTGCGAGAGGGAAAATGGGAAAATCATTCTGTGAGTAAACGGAAGTTGATCATAATGGGATTATATATTATTCCTGTTTAGGAATAAACGGAGTTTAGGCACGGGCCTTTACAACTTCGGGACTGCAGTGGTGTAGGTTCGAATCCGTCTTGGTGTGGATCGACTTTTATTTTTCTGGTGGTCCCACGAAATGTAAATATGACCCATCACCATAGTTAAAATAGGGTAGTATCCTGTAAATAATCCATGTGTATATCATAAATGACCAGAGAGGGGCTCATCAAAGTTTCTTAGAAAAATGAAAAAAAAAAATTATATGCAATAAGTGGATCTTGACATCTTTTTAGTTGGGCTTCTGATTCACCTCACATCCGCAATTTCTCTTAGATTCCTTCAAATTTTTGAGAATGATCGTTTTTAGTCTTCTTTAGTAGGTATAGCGTTATTCTGACCAAATCACTTTCTTGTACAATCGTTGATCTAGTAACAGTACTGAACCCCCGACCTTCAGGGTTGTAGTAGTTCAGATTTTAATTTTTTTTTTTTTAATTTTTAGAATTGGTAAATATGGGAAACATGGATTTTCTATGTAGATTTATTAAATTTATTAAAAAGAATTCTACAAAAACTAACCACATAAAATAAACAAAAGAATAAAATTAAATAAACCACATAAAAATCCTTTATTTTTTTCATTATCATTATTTAAGATATCTAAACGAACCTGTTAATGGGCTCTACCTTCTCCCTTGTGACACCACAGGAATTCTAGCTCGATTTCATTCGGGTAGCTGTACCAGATGGTGCAAGCTAGACTTCCAGAATTATTCTCTTATTTGCTGAGATGTAAAATGCAATATTACGCCACCTAGCTTTTTCTTATATTGATTTTTTATTTATTTTTATTGACCAAACTGATCTAATATTGTGGGTCATCAGTGTAAAACGTGCAATGTGTTAATAAACTATAAGAATTCCAGAATAAACGAACTGATGAGAAGTTTACAGTAGGTCTTTTTTAAATAGGATTCCTGTGTGTTTAGTAAGCCTTAAACAGACAAATTCGGTCAACCCGTAAAGGTTTAAAATAGTATTATTGACAGACAGACCATTTTTTTTTATTCAGAATTTATCTGAATAAGTAAAGCTCCCTAGAAAATTACTCAACAAAAATTTTACTTATTTTATTTGTAACCAGTAAATTAAATAAAGTTTTTCTTGAACTTGAATATTTGATTTTCGGACTAAAAAAGGACTTGTTCGCCGGAAAATTTAGAAGACTACACAACACTTAAATGAGGGAGCTACACTCGATAATCAGACCAATTTGGACATATGGAATTGAGCGCTGGGGCTCCACCAAACCATCAAATTCCTCCCGCATCCAAGCCTTACAATCCAAAATCCTACGTAAAATCCTTGATGCTCCTTATTACGTTACAAATAAACTCATCCACAAAGACCTTAATATCCCATTCGTAGTAGATTTGGCCCAAAACAGATATGCGTCTTTTCATTCCGAACTCCTTACCCATCCTAACCCATTAGTTTTTAATCTCTCATCCTTAAAAATTCCTTGTAATCCTCCGAGGCGTCTGAAAAGAAGATGGCCACAGGACCTTCTGATTTGGGTGGTTCCTTCCCGAGATTTTCAAGTGTAAATGAAACATTCTACATATTTACTTATTGTATTATTGTATTTATTATTTTGTACAGATGTAAATTACATTAAATAAATAAAAGTTTTATTTTTATTTTATTTTATTTATTTGTTGATATTTACAACTGTATAAAAAAATACAACCAGTAAATTGATCATAATGACATATGATATGATACAGGATGTAGAGAAACTACCCAGTAGTAGAACTCTAAAACAGTTTACAATATAAGGTCACGAGGCCATCTTCTTTTCAGGCGCCTTGGAGGATTGTGAAATAAGAATGAAAAGTGAAATAAGATTTTTAATTTAGAAGTATAATATCAAATATTTTATAAAAATTAATGTATAACATATAAAGTCATAGAAGGTAAAAAATTGTGTAATCCAAGCTCTCGAACCCTCAATTACGATCTTGAATTCCAGTTTAGTAAAGAAGAAAATTTACTAATATAATATTCGGCTGCTTCAAATTACTTACTTTTGAACTAGTTGAATGAATAAAAAAAAAGTTATATTTCTCTTATCATATTAGTTTGCCAAGAGGCATTGGCGATACGGGCTTACAAGGGCAGGGAACACTAGCGTAGATTAAATTATAGATACAACAAGCGATCTTCAACTAAGTCGTATATGTCACCTCGAATGATATAACTTGTACAATGAAGGTAATTAAGTAATTCTCGTAACGTATAAAACGAATAAAATAATATTAAAATAAAAATAAATATATCCACACCAATATACAATGTTTGTATCCAGCCTGGGGTCTCTGAACCAAGCCTCACAGCCCTCAAGTTAAAGTATGGCTCCTAGAGATCCCAGCGTTTCTCTCTCAGCCGCGTCACTGACATAACTATTATTTCTAGAAATACGTTGCCTTATTTCCTCCTTTATTTAATTTTTTCATAGTTTATATTTATTTAAAAAGTTCTAATAATAAAAGATAGTTGTTGTTGTTGGGTGGGGGTTAAGGGCGTAAAACCCTCAGGTTATCAACGCCCAATATAGAAGATAGTTAAATATTTCTTATGGAACATTTATTAGAAAGAATTTTTTAGAAACCGGCATTTAATGGCTATAAGATTATTTAAATTTTATAAAAAAAAAAACCTAGGTGAATATTTTTGAAGAGTTCCTATTAAAAGTCAATGATACTATTTTTGGTAAAGTATTATTAAAAAATGAATATAGGAGCATCTTGTGCAGAAAAAGTCAATTTTTATTACAATTGTTGATCTATAATACCTATTTAACGAGGGAAAAATTAAATTTTTAAAATAACTAAATTTATTTTAGCTGTAGAATTTTCTTATATCACAAAAACCATTATTTTTGATAAGTGTTTCTATTAGATTTAAATGAAAAAATTGTCATTTAAAGGCATTCATTGTATTTTTATATCATTATAATATTATTGTAAACAATTATAATGAAATGCTCTTACTTTGAAGTCATTTTACTGCAGAAATAGGTGCTCACAATTATCGACTTGTAATTTTCATAAACTATGCTTATATATAAAACAAAAAATTTATTAATCAAAATTTAAATTAAATCGATCTTATCTTGGTTTGGCCTTTGGAATGAGAAATAAAAATGCAGTAAAAACCTGATTCCTAATTGTATTTTGCGAGACGATAGAAAGTGTTAAAGGGGTGAAAACAGCTCCTATATATCTGCGGTTAAGTTCGAAGTTATATCCACAGTCCGTTTGGTTCATTGCCATCCCTCGATAAATTCTAGAGCGGAAATCGATTAAATTCTAAATAAACCAGGAACTGGGGTCGTGAATAGCCTCCAACTGCCCGGATACTCGAAAGCGTCAAAGCTGTCAGATGCCCTATTTCGAAGGCAGCAGGAGGATCTGATCCTCATCATTTGATAGGACATCGAATTGCACAACAGCACCTTCCTGGGAATAAAGGTAGAAATGTTTTAAAAAACGTAAGAATTTATACTATCTTACCCCTGCGAGGTAACTCTTCTATTAGTTATGTTTCCTTATTCTCTTCAATTAATTCGAAATACAAGTGACGTCAGGTTATTCGTATAAGCAATATAATATAATCAAGGTTCATTTAACTCACAAAGTTGGTAAAGCTGCATGATTTATTAAAAAAACATCTTAAGTAACAGTTTACGTATTATGTTGCTAGAAGTCTATGGTTAAGAACAATTGGCTATCATGAGAGGTTGTAAAAATCATCACTAGTAGAGAGGTCTCTTCTCACTCATGACAACGCAGATGGCAAGTAAGCGCCACAATCCTGATTGGGATGGCTAAAGATCTACAAGGTCAAAAAAAAAAGTTTACGTAATAAGATAATATAATTAGCCCTAACTTGTTCTCGCTGAGATCTCATAGCTAGGCCGTTCATAAACGGATATTTTAGGCGGGCTATGAATCTTTTGTGGGAACCGGCGGCCAAGAATTATTTGAGACATGAAAATTGGAAATTGGTTGAGGAGTTTGGAAATAAAAACAGATTTTGTACAGTATTTTTATTCTTGGAATATCACTGTGTAATTTGAGCTATAAAGTTTATAAATTAGTTAATTATTTAGCTCACAATATTGTTATATTTTATATACGAACAAAATAAAGACATTTGATTTAATCATTTTCAGCATCTTGAGCTTGACTAGTTTCAGAACATCCACTTTATCTTAAATCGTTCGTTCGTTCAGATTTTCATAAATCCCTAAGTTTTTTATTTTGCCTATTTGAGGCTAGTCTGGTAAAATTATCAAGGAAATCTTTAAAAATTAAAACGATAATAAATATTACAATACTTATTAGTGACGATACTGTAGTAAATTACTAAGTGAAGTGATCAACATTCTATTCAATAAGTAACGACCAAACTTCAACGATATTTACGGGTGAAATGGTTACTCATTTAAGCTAATCTTGACATACGTATTTAACTATACTTAACATAATATTTAATTATACTTTGAACACTTCTCGGTTAATATAAAAGAACAGGGTCAATATATTATTTTAATTGGGATTTAACTGGGTTTAAGGAACGGCCCCTCCCCGTTCCAATAATCCACTGGCGTAAGCCAACCAAGTTTACAACCTTTATTGGACCCCTCACCTAACCTTTAATACTAAAAGGAAATCCAAGGTATACATACCCAGCTATACATATAGCATACCTCCTATATGTACGTACTGAATACCAATTAAAATCTTCACAGGAGGGTATGAAAAAAAAAACACTGTGCTTAAGGGTAGTGAGACCATGGCGCCTAATTCTGCCATTGTGTATAAAACGGGTTATTTCTGGAAATCATAAAACAGGGGCCATCATACGTTTTATAATAGTGGTATTGATGTCCGAACTCGATTTGTATAGTTTCAAACCATCGATTTACCTCTATCTGGATTTTGCAACCTCTCGGTTTTTCATATAAATTATTTATAATGTTTCAGTAAGAGTTTAAGAATAGAAACTAAGATTCCCCTCTTATGCATTGAATTCCCTTTCTTACGATACCTCATATTTGTGTGTGCGCTACAATAGTGACCGACTTTCACTGTAAAAAAAAAAAAAAAACTAACTTTTGAATTTTTAAGATTATTTGTACAGTCTTATTTCACCGAAGTTATTGGTCAGTCTAATACATAGTTGTATTCGCAATAAGAAACTGTGGATAGTTATAAACTATCCGAACTTCCTAAAATACAAAAATAGCTCCTTTTTCTTTAATTTCCTTCAACAGAAATCGCATCGAAATCACTTCACATGATTATATTTAATCATTTTTTAGAACGGACGAGTAAGGATTGCATCATGACTCGTCTTGCTGATGTATGTATACTATTAGTGGTATCAGCACCGAACTTTCGGGTTCGCTAAAAATTCTTATATTACTTACTACTTCATGTTAAGTACTTTACTTCTCCTGTCCTTTATGAAAAAAAAGACAATTATTAAGTTTATTACATGGAGATGTAAAAAATAAAGTCTGGAAATGAACTCCCTATTCCTGTACCAACCCTAGAACATAAATTTCTTCTGACCGTCGGTAGTAAAGTCATTAATCTACCATAGCTTTTTTATAATCAACCAATTTATTTCCTCTAGATAATGAATCTGTTACATTTATCTTTTCCTTTTTTTTCATATCTGACAAAACATTTAGCCTGATAAAGTTTATTAATATGTTTTATGAATCATATTTATACGGTTGGTATCCGAATTTTTTTTTTTTAAATCGTTCTAATTTCTTTTGCTTATTTGTTCTCATTCTTTATCAAGTACAACAAGCGTTTTTTTTTCCGCTGAAATATAACATTCTGATGCTCACCGATTTGCTGAAGCTATATATAAAAATAATAATTTAAAAAAATCCTGTCACATCCAAATCAGCAAAGTCAGAGTAGACACGTAAAAAGAAAATTCTAATAATTTATAGTATTCTTTAGTTGTTTTTTTTTCAAGGGTTATATTAGAGTGATAAACCTCTACATAAAGAAATTTACTATAGATTACATATTTTTAATTAAAATAATACAAACCTGCCACACGCATGAGCTTACTCAATCATACTATATCTACATAATTAATAAAAATTGGAAAGTAAACAAATAATAATTGAATAACAATAATTTATAAACAAAAATTGATAATATATAAACATTCTAAAACACATAGTGGATAAATGAGTTAAATATCAGAAAATAAGAAAACACCTAAAATAAATAAAATTATTCATCTTAAACTCAATCATACTTATATTTATACCTTAGTGGAGAAGATGGTCGGGAGGTGTGGGCAACAAAAATAAACGTTTAGACCTGAGTTTCAGGTCATCATCAGGGCTCTAAAATAAAAAGAAACAACTACCATCATTCAGAGAAACATAAATTTAAAAAGAAACAAATACTAAAAATTTTGAAATATACATAACAATGAATTTAAAATAAAAACTAGTTGATTAATAACCATAGAATTAGGCAGTAGCAGATTAATAACAATTATTTTAAATTCATTTTTATGTATATTTCCAAATTTGTTATTTTATGTTTCTCGTTTGGTTTTTTAACCCTGATGAAGACCTGAAACTCAGGTTGAAACGACACCAAGAATAAATGACTTTTTGTTTATGGGTTTTTTTTTTCCTGACCACACCCACCGACCATCTTCTCTTCTTAATACACGGTCAACTATCTGCACCTCATTATATTTATACTTTTTTTTTTATTATAGCTGTGATCTTAACTAAAAAAAAAATCCCCTCGTTATTCTTGGAACAACTCCCTAGGGTCCCCTCACGGAACTTTGGTTTCGTGTCCGTCTGTCTGTAGCCTAATTTGTGTTCGGGTACAATCGGTCAAACCGTTACACAGTGTAATGAAGAATAGATAAAAACTTAAATTTTGATTTGTTTATATTTAATTGTCAACTCTCTGGTTACTCTATATAACAATTTAAGAAATTACATTAGAAGCAAAAGATTGCGGGCATTGTAGTATATTTTTATAGATTTGGTTTTTTTTGTTGAATTTTTTATTTCACGTAATGGTTTTTCAAAACCACGCGAATATCACTACTTTTCCGTTCTGATTTTTGCCTTTCTTCTCTCCCAGTATCTTCTCAACATTTCTGCGTGCATTTGCTTACTCTCTTCCGATCACGCAATACTTTTCCGTTTTTCTTCGTTTTCCCCAATCTTGATTCTTGAATACTGATTTATTTCAATTTTTTTCCCGTACTGTACTCTATCCAGGCAGTCTTTGTCTGTTATTTTAATTTTTTTTCTCTCTCATATCCTCCTATGCTCTTGTATACGAGGATTCTTTCAAAGAGTTTCTTGTTTAGTCTCCTTTCGTCCATTCTCATCATAGAATGGATCTCACATTCTCTCACCACATCTCTTCCCGTAAAATCTCAGTCTTCTGATTCTTATTTCGGTTTCTAGGTCATTTATCTCCATATGGATTTTCTTGTTGGGTTTTAACCTGCATCCTTCCTGTGTTTTCTTGGGCCCATAGATTCTCCTCAGGGTTCAGCTCTTTACATTCCGTATAAAATTACTGGTTTTAATTGTAATATTTATTGTAAATATTGCCTGTTGCGAAGCTTAACCTTTCCAACTTCATGATTTTCATTATCATTATTATTAATTTTATTTTATTATAATAGGAGTGGAAGAAATTTTACTGAGAATGTTCTTAGGTCTGTACCACTAACCACTACTGACTGGAAATGTACTAGCATGCGTAGTATGGGTTCCCCCTTCTCTTCTCCCCCCCCCCCCAAATCTTAATTCAATGTGAGAACTGTATGGATGTAAAACTATAACAATTATATATAAGAAAAATTGGTAGTACAATCTCATCCCACTCGGTAGAGTAAGAATGTTTCATAAATTAACACTCCCTAACCACTTTTATTTTTATTACAAAATTGTAGGATGATTTTCGTATCCATCTTTCTACACTGAGCTTATAAGGATGTGTAATTGAATAACGAAATGAGATAAAAATCTTAATCTCACAATCTCGCCTCATTTTAAGGTATCTCACAAATTTATGTTGTATAATGCAATGTGATGAAAAAAATACTGCATTGCGTCGAGCCTTGTAAATGTTATATAACTCTATTTACGTGAAATCAGTTTTTGATTAGCAAGAACAGACTGAAACTAGCACTGGAACGTCCATTCACAGAACTGGATGACACTTCTGGAGTTGACAGAGGACTTAGACTGACGGGGAGCTTATTTTCTCTCTGTCTCTCTGGTCCTGAGTGCTGAGGCAAGTCAAGGGTTCTCCAGGTTTTGGGAGAAAATATTTAAAAGGGCTGGGATACTGACGATGAAAGGACTGATGCAACATCTTCTATTTTTGTTATCAGGATAACTACGTAGAAGCGAACAAAAATTATTTTAAAAAATAAAATATATATTTTTTGTGTCCCTATAACATGATGTAGCGTAGTATTGAAAATGCCTTGCCTTACCAGGATATTATTGTACCAATATATAATTTCAGGATATTCAAAATCAATAAAAAATAAAGAATCTATGTTTATTTTAACAAGTAGTGAGAAAAAGAGTAATAAATAACAAAATTTAGTCGCAATTAATTTTTAACCGACACTATATTACGATTTTGACTGCAATTTATTAATTTTTAAAATTTACCTATAATAAATAAACGTTGTTTTTTTCAGACTAGGGATATTTCGCAAAACGAACTGGAATTCCAGATTTTAGTCCTAAAATATTATGCATTTTGTTTTTTAACACGTCTAGGTTGCATTTATAAGAAGAAAAACATACGGACACCATAAAAAAATTACAATTAATAAATTAATATTAATTAGTACTTGCTCTTATATTTACAGTATAGGACTATTCGAATACAGAACTATGAATCTATAAGACAGAATATGATTAACCTAATATAAATTCACCTATAATTAATAACATATTAGCGTTCATAAATATTTAAGTTATATAATCTAACAGTAACGTCTATAATTATAATAATGTATATAGTTATAAACATTATATGTTGTTAAATGAAGGAGGACGGCTCATTGGTAGTGCCCTACCAGAAATTAGTGATTCTTGAAACTAATAGTTTAAATTGTTATGAATACTACCCTTATTCTTTAACTGATACAGTCTATACTATATTCTCCTTGCAAAACCGTTGTACAAGAAACATCAGTACCTCCTTACAAAATATCGAATCTCTTTTTTAAGGTACAACAAGGTTGTAGCGGTACATATTTTTATTTTTCAAATATAATCAATAACAATAAATTATAGTTTCTAATTAACTTAATATAGATAGATGTAAATCATATATTAAATTTAGATAATAACTATAGTTTTTTATCACATATTTGATGGCTGATCTTATAATTAATCTAAATAATAATAAATCCATAGAAAATGTAGAAACATTTTATTTCAACCTGTTATTCCGTCCACGTGTATAGTATTTTTTTTATCTCAGAAGAATTGAAAATAAAAATACTTGCTTAAAAATAACATCAAAATAATTATTGTTATTTTTAAAAAAATTAATCAATAACTATTTTATTTATATAAGTAACAATTATTTTATTTTAATTTTGATTAGCTTTTTGTGTGTGTCATTATATAATTTCATGGCCGCCTTTTATTGGGCATTTTGCATGTTGGTAGAGAGTAATAAATAAAAAAAAATTAGTCGTAATTAATTTTTTTTACCGATACTATATTACGATAATAAATAGTCTTTTTTTCAGACTAGGGGAATTTCGCAAAACGAACTGGAATTCCAGATGTTAGTCCTAAAATATTATGCATTTTGTCCTTCATATCTTGGTTACATTTAAAGAAGAAAAACATGTAGTACAGATCAAAATTTTCAATAAATATTAAACTTATCTCCATGAGATGTCCATAAATTAAGTTTTAAATATTAATATTCTACGTTGGATATGTTTAGTTTTGATAGAAAACTCTTCAGTAGTAAATGTAAAGAATATAGTTTCTTACATAGCGAAGAAGAGGATAGGACATATTAACAATAATAATAATTTTAGCACAGTTTAGAAGCAACGGGAGTAGACAAGAGTCCTTCATTAATGTGGCTGAGTTGAGATAGATCGTTTCCCGAAACAGAGGGATTTATGTAGGCAATTCAGGACCAAGTAATAGCTACAAGGACCTGCAGGCGTCGTATATGTGGAGGAGTCGATACAGAGTTATATCGACTGAGTGTAACGGCGATAATCGATTCAGCATATTACATCTTGTTGGCAGGTGTTCGCAGGTTAAGAATATTTGCTAAGGCGCAACCCTGGCGAAAATTGGGCATAAGGAATTGGCTAATTAAAGTTGTGAATAATAATAGGGTGTATAAAAAAAATATACGACTGTTTTCAACCAACTATTTGTATTGTTATTTCTTTGATATAAAATTAAATTAATACTCAAAGTGTAGCCCATTGTTATCTAATGATATCATACCAATCTTTGGGGTGGCTGTCAAAGAACTCTTGGACCACAATTTCAACCGCAAAAGTATCAAATATTTTCCTTCCAAGGAAATTAACTATGGATCGAAACAAGTAATTCGATAGTGTGACGCATAGAATATATGGCGGATGAGACAGGAGTTCGAATCCATGATAATAATAATAATAATAAAGGCCAAAAACCCGAAGGTTCGATGCCGATACCACCAAACGCTCTCTACATACCTCCTTCCAGTGATGCCCCTCCAAAACCCAATTCCACTAAATCAGTTTTAACGCAATCCTCCCATTTACGTTTCGGTCTACCCCTCGAAAGTTTACCCGTTGGTTCATTGTTTATTAACATTTTAGGGATTCACTCGTTACTATGCCCTGCAACCTTACACGCCCATCTTATTTACCACAATGCTATAACTTGAATTATATTTTCCGGGTGTAGGTCCCTTAATTCAGCGTTGTGTAATCTTCTAAATTCGCCCGTTAATTCATCTTTTTTCGGTCCGAATATTTTCCGTAATACTTTATTTTCGAAAATCCTAAGACGCTTTTTACTCCTTAGTGTAATAGGCCACGTCTCACATCCATAAAGAACAGTGGGAACGATAATAGTTTTGTAAATTCTAAATTTTAAGTTTTTCAATAGAAGATGCGAGCTAAGCAGTTTCGAAATTGAAAAATAACAAGCACTTCCCGCTTTCAACATAGCTTTTATTTCCTTATCAATTTCGTTTTTATAGTTACCAGAGAACCTAAATTAAACTTATTTACCTGTTCAAACGTATTTTCTCATATCGAACCCATGAAGTTCTTTAAAATTTCTGAGGACTAAGTTCGTGAGGGACCAGTCTGTGCTGATCTTTTTCACCTTCCCCATGGAGAATGGATGGCGACTAACAGTATCTTTTGACACACTACACTCCCTGACAAGTTTGCAAGTACCCTTCCTTTCGAACGTGGAATCTGCTAATTTTTTCAAACCAAGGTCACCTAATCTGGAAAAATCAGTGCTTTACCTTTGACTATTCCTGCAAATTATCTCATTCCGAAGATGAGACAGTCCAGTGTGAAAGACTTGGACGTTTCTCTGAATAACCTGGCAAGCAGTGTTGGTCGGTACTGTGGACATCGCAAAGATAAACTTTTCCTAGCATCACCATTCACCATAGGTGCTATTTCCAGCTAGTGCTGGAAATAAGGGAAATTGCATTATATATATTTTAATATGATATAAAGCAATTAAAAACTAAGGTGATATTTGCTTACCAAAAACTGACTGATCTTCAATTTTGGAAATATCCCCAATATCATTATATCTTTACTAGATTTAAAAAAATAAATAAATAAATAAAATAGAAAATGATTCCATTACAATAAGTGACATTAATTTGTTTATTAAATTTGTAAATAAGTCAACTTTGTTATATTATTTGTTTTCTTAGGGTAATTAAATATTTACAGAATATGAGAACTATTATTGATTAGTAAAGTTGCCAAATGATATGGTTATCCTGTGTATATCGAATGCCTGCAGTCTGTTTGTATGTGTTTATCAACTGTTGGTGATACGTTACACCGTCTACATGTTTCTGACAGTAGATATTCGAGTGTCTCCAATTCGTAGTTACTCAGCACTACTTCGTGATGTCTGCATGGATGCAGCTTTGGATTCATGTCTTCCATGGAAGTACTGTACTAATAATTTGATTTCTGTTGTGTCAATCCAAGTTGTCTACTATTTATTTAATATTCGTATTGTAATCAGTGCTAAACGTCATTGTAGAGGCAATTAAAGGAGTCATATCGATTATATTTAATTTTATTCTTACTTCCCCATACTATATATTCGGTATATAGTTAGGGGATGTATTAGGGACGTGATGGCCGTGCGGGTTGGGGCGCAGGTCTCAGTGCGCTAGGTTCGGAACGTTGTGGGTTCGATTCCCACCTGGGGCAGTTAAATTTTCGTTTTTCGGCGGTCCCGAAGAATGAATCTTGACACTCTCACCTTGGATAGTATGCGGCGGCAACCTAGGTCGCCGTCAGGGGTTGGCAAAAAGGACCCACAAGGCCCACTTGCCGGAAATGCCTGAAGAAGAGCAACGTATTGTTCATAATAATCGAGTAATATTTAATGACTGCTATTGAAATAAATTTAAAGGGCTTAAATACCGAATTTAAAAAATAAAATAAAATAAACTTCCTCCAAAATCGCAATATTATTTTTTAAATTATTAAACATATGTTATTGTTGACAATACTAAAAACACATAAATGCAACAAGCTACGAAAGAATTTGATTATTATCTAAAGAAGAAAATTGGATTTTATCCATCCGGCAAGACAAGAGTAAAGAAAGCTTTGAAATCAGAAATAGCCAACAACGTATGATATTTTCCTATCATATTCCGAAATAATATCCACACAGTTTTGTTATCCTTTGTTAAACTGTGTGTTTCAGGCAGTAGCAAAGGGATACCCGTTATTCTAACCTCGAGAAACCCTAAAATACGAATATTTATAGCAATAGGAAAATAAAAGCTTTATTATTTAAAAAAACGAAAACAATTCCAGAAATGTATTTCTTTTATTTAGGACTTAAATACAAAATTTTTAAATATCATTCATTTGTTTTTTTATTTTAAAAATTTACCTTTTCTTATTGTTGGTAACAATTAACAATGAATAAATATTAAATATAACATTTGATATTTAACTGAAGAAAAATATAAATAGTTTCCTCTTTCCATGGCTGTTTTGTTAATGATAAAGAAACAGCCATTTTTTTTTCAAACTTCAGCCAATTTGATTTCAAACTTAAATTAGTTGTGTGATGCGCGTACAGCACCAGATTACTTTGTTATTGTCATCCTCTAGGACAATCTTAAATACAATTTTAGAACCACATCAATTTAAAAAAAAAAAAACTTTATATAGACTATTCTACCCAAGTCATTAATTACTCTATTTTATCAATTTTTCCAATTAAAACTTTTAATCACAGTTAATTTTCACTATTATAATTAATCATAATATTTGTATTGTAAATTATAATTGTTTTTTTTTTTTTTTTTTTTTTTTTTCCCTACGCCACAGGAAGTGGGCTATTACGCCATTTTCCTTCTCGCAGCCCAATACAATTTTTAGTTCGTCCGTATCTCGCTCAACATCCACCAGACCAACACACGCCAAAAGATGGTCCCCATCCATGTCCCCCATGTTGCATAGAGGACATTTCGGGGAATCTACGATACCAATTCGATGAAGGTGTTTTTGGAGCAGATCATGTCCTGTCACTAGCCGAAAACAGGCCACTCTCTCAGCTCTGCTAAGATTGCCTGGGATTCTTTAATTATAATTGTGAAAATTACCTATGATTTAAAGTCATAATTTTAAAATTTAATTGGAAAAATTGATAAAATAGGGTAATTGTGGACTGAAATTAATGACCTAGGCAGAATTGCCTGCATAAAGATTTTTAAAATTTATTTGGTTCTAAAATTTTATTTAAGATTGTCCTTGAGGATAACCGAATTGGCCAAAACGTCGGACTTATAAAGAAATATAAATTGTTTTGAGACTATGATTGGATAAAATATATTTTATTTAAACAATAATAGCCAGTCTTAAGAATGTGTTAAGATTATACATAGAATGACGTAATTATTTTTTTTAAAATTCATTTTACAATTTTTCAGTATATCATAGTGTGTTTCTCGTCATGTGGTGCAGTTTAGGGGATAAATTTATAATATGTGAATAATTTCTTTTCATTTTAGTTTTTAGCTTTTTCTTGTTAGTCAATTTCTCGTATTAATAATTTTTCAACAAAGTCATGTCATTATTTTGTTATAGCTGGTTATGATAGATGTCTAATGGGACACACGAAGGTCACATGTCATGACCCAAATGAACGTAAAACCATTTTTCTTTGCCATTCAATACAGCATCTTGTCACCATCTTGACGTTCTACCTTTGAATTCCAGTTTCATTATTTTTCTGAATTCTATCATTTACTTTTCTTATATATTTGAATTTACCTAATCTTTTACTAATCGGCTGGGATTTCTTAGTTCTATTTATTTATTTATTTATAAATCCTTAATATGATGATAGAAAGTTTAATTTTGTACAAAATTAAGTGAGGTCAGATGTATAGGATACAATATGATATTGTAGATCTATGATGTACTTATCCTACCAAAATGTTATTATAAAATGCATAATTGTCAAAGAATTGAGCTTCTAAAAAAAAATTCAAAAGGTACTGAAACGAATAAGGATAATTTATTTGTATTGAAGTAGCGTTGTTACATTTCATTTAAATATATATTCAAATATTAAACTTAAAATTTATTAATTATGTTTGTTATTTTTTTTTTAATTTCTAAATCGCTTACTTCGCGCTTCCTGTCCAAAAACTTAAAAGTCCGAATTTGCAAAACTATTATCCTTCTCACTGTTGTTTACGGATGAGAATCGTGGCATAATATACCAAGCGAAGAACAGTGAATTAAGGTTTTTGAAAATAAATCCGTACCGAAAAAATATGAGTAAACCGGAGAATTAGAAGACTGAATTTAGGGAACTTTGCTCGATAAATATAATTCAAGTTATAGCATTGTGGCAAATAATACGGGTTTTTAAGGTCATGGGACTTAGTTACAAAGTTATCCCTTAAATGTTCATAAATACTACACCGACGAATAAACGTCCGAGGGGAAGACTAGAACTTAGACAGGAGTATTACGTTAAGACTGCTTTAGTAGATTTGAGTTCAGAGGAGCATCACTGGAAGGATGTATGAAGAGAGCGGTTGGTGGTATCGGCATTGAACCTTCTGGTTCGTTAGGCCCTCATTATTACTATTATTATTAAAAATTATCAAATCAAACTGATTTTATTATGAAACTGATATTAAACTGAATATCAGCTTACTCTTGCGTGTTCAATATATAATTTTACCCACTTAATACCTAAATTTTATTTGCACATTTGTCCATCTTGATTTTAATTTAATTTTGGTATAATACTACCCAAAATTAGCAATGTATCTATCTAGACCTAAAATAAGGGATATTCAAGTATATAAATTTTGTGTTTATGCTATTTGTTAATTCGAAAATGTGGAAGTATTAAATAAAATTAAAGCAAATGTACTAATCTTTACTGAATTTCAAGTTGGAGAATTTTTAAAATGGCCAGTATTTAAAATAAAATAAAAAAAAAAACGGTGTACTGAAATAGCTTTTTATTAAAACGAATAAAATGGACATTAGTTCTTCTTTTACAAAGGTACATATATATACTTTTTTATTTATATAAAGACATTAGCAATTTTGTTTATTTCGGTTCGTATCATGTTACGCCTGAAACAAAAACATATACAATAAGCTTTAGGATGAGCTATAAAACATATTTCTAGCGCTATCGGTTGTAAATCTATGAGCATTTTTGGAAAACCGGTATTTGAAAAAAAAAATTATTCATTCATAAAAATATGAAAAAATATATTTGTAATTTATTCAGTCGGTAAAACAAATACACAAAATATCAGAAAATATGATAAATAGAATCTTTATATTGAATTTTGATTCTCATTTTTATTCTTACTTATATCATAAAAACAGAAAATACTGGAACACCAGTTACCGAACATCAAACCTCTGGCGTTATAGGAACTCCTATTTTAGTACAAGAGCCCAAGAGGAAAAAAAGGAAGTTAACTCAGTTGTTCTGACAAATTTTTATTTGCCAAATTTATATTAATATGTGAATATCATAAAAACTACTACCCCTACGAAGATAAGTATCATTAAGTACTTTATAGTAAGTTAAATTTCCTTTATTTTGAGTGTTGGCAGTCATATGTGCGTCTTATGGGTCTTTTTTTTTATTTATTTGTTGATATTTACAACTGTATAAAAAAATACAACCAGTAAATCTGATCATAATGACATAATGATATGATACAGATATGTAGAGAAACTACCCAGTAGTGGAACTCTAAAAACAGTTTACAATATAAGGTCACGAGGCCATCTTCTTTTCAGGCGCCTCGGAGGATTGCCAGGAATGGAAGAGAAAGCAAGGTTAGAA
>NW_027108914.1:285928-295292 GCF_000696795.3 Halyomorpha halys | reverse complement strand
TTTTATTTTAGTATGTATGAGATAATTTATCAATATTACCTATTGCCCACAACTGTGTGGCAGATTGTAATATCTATCAATAAATAAATCTATCAATTTAAAAAAAAAAAAATAATAATTTGAGTGCTGACAGACATGTACGTCAATGGCTTATGAAATGATGTTTTTCATATATCAAATTTATTGTCCGCCCTATAAATGAATTTATTTTAGCAAATAGGTAAGGTAAAGGTAATAAACTTTTTTATAGTCCATTGAACTTGCTTTAATTTGAGTACTAATAGACATCTGTACGTCACATAGTTCCTGAGATATATATTTCTCAAAATAAATTTTGCTTTTTAAAAAACTGTATCTCGAGAACTATTAGACGTAAATAGCTCTTTTAGGGCTAATATTTCAGCAAATTTACTCTTATTTAAATAATGTGCTCTTAGGTTGTTTAGTGTTGTTGGTAGTTTTAAGATATAGAGCTCCGAATGAAAAATTAGTGTTTTTTTTTTAAGGTTTTGAAACAGCCACTATTTTTTATTTCCGCTACCTATACTTGGCAGACTCATCTATTTTCCCTGTTAATTATACATAGTTTTCATTAAAGTAATCAAAAATTGGGGTGAGATAACTGCCTTTTTTTCTTCCCGGCTCTTGTACTATTTCGTTTACAACGTAATACCAGAGCTATCGGTAGAAAAACCGATGATTGGGAAGCAGTTCAAAGAATTTGTGTTATTCCTACGACGTCCAACAATAGACAACAATCAACCCCGAACTAAATTGCTCCAGCGTCCTAGAGGGTCTGATGGGGTCTATTGTTTTGCCTAGGTTTAATTTACTAGTCGCTGAAACCTACTATGGAGAACCATAAATGTAATTTCATATACCACCTAATTTAATCTCTAATTAAGTTTTTAACTCCTTATTTTATTATTGATGAATCCTAAAAGCTTTCCCATCAAGAAAAATAAATATGCTAGAGTGATAAATTTTTTCTGTACAAATAAAAAAAAAATAAATATTGGAGAATTTTTTAATTATTTTTTTTTACTTTCTATTAATTTTAGATTAAATACAATTAAAGGACCTCTCATTTAAGAAAAATTACACACTTTTAATTAACTTTTCGACTGAACAGATTTAGGTATAAATTATTTATCTCTTCAATAAAAAAATATAATTTTTGTATACATATGTAAAATAAAAGTGGGTTTCACAAATTCTTTTTGCCATTCAAACAGTCACTCAAATTCATTAAATCAAAACTGATGGGGTCTTATTTCATAAAACAGGTATAACAAATCAAAATAGGATTATTGAAAAAAAAATAATATATAATAAATACAAAATATTTAAATTTTTATCCAGAACTTTAAGATGGTATTTATTTAACACTTTATTAAAAATCGATTAGTAGTAATATAACAAAAATAATCAGTAAATATCAAACAATTAACACTCTTTCTAATTCCTCAGCATAAGTTAAACTGAAAATGCATTGAATAAAAATACATTATTTATATTTTATTCCGAATAAAGAAACGTACCACCATCACCTTCATATTTTATTATTATCGTCTTATATTTTTTCTATTTTTTTTTTTGTTTCTACTATTATAATAGTTTTATATTTATTACAATAAACAATAATAATAATAGAGACAACTTGAGTATAATCAATTAGCGTCCCTTGCTTACCATAGGCTCCATCGATCACAATTGAATTGCATTACTCACAACATGATATATTTGAATTGGTCCATTAATGTCAACTGATGCAGCTCCAAGTCCTGATATATATATCGGTATATGTCACTGTGCGATATGGCAAGTTCAGAAGTCTTGTAAAATATATCGATATAATATGTCTTCTGTTTGAAAATGCCCATGAACACTTTTTTTAAAATTTTTTATTATTACTTATAAAGTTAACATACTTTAAAAAATTAACCGTAATGAAAGAAAAGTGATGCTTTCTTTAATTATCGTAAAATTCGACTTTTGTTTAAAAAAAAAAAAAAAAACCATCCATAAAGACTTAAATGTTCCTTATGTAACCGATCTAGCCCGAATCCGATATCATTCCTTCCATTATAAACTCCCTAACCACCAAAACCCACTAGTTTCTAACCATGCTTTCTCTTCCATTCCTGGAAATCCTCCGAGGTGCCTGAAAAGAAGATGGTCTCGTGACTTTAAATTGTAAAATGTTTTTAGAGTTCTACTACTGGTTAGTTTCTCTACATACTGTATCATATCATTATTATTATGTCATTATGATCAAATCTATTTGTTGTATTTTTTATACAGTTGTAAATATCAATAAATAATATATATATACATATTTTAATTTCATAAACTTATATCCATATTTGCTAAATTTAAGATCTCCTATAAAATTTTAAAATTATTTTATGGTATTGCTGTAATTAGTGAGAAAGTACGACATTTTATTGTAAAATTATAAAATAAATTGATTAAAATAATAATCCTTATTGAAATATAAAAGTAAAATTAATAAGTAAAACAATGACATTTATGGATTTATCAAAATAAATAATTGACTTCCAATGTAAAAAAAAAAATGTGAGTTTAAGAAGAAGATGAAGAGAAAAACAATTGAGATAAAATAAAATTTTAGAGTGACAATAACAGAACTGGTAAATATAGAACTTATAAAAATATGTCCTGCAGCAGTCTAGGCTTCAGTCCTCGGGTTGTGGTTGGGTTTCCCAAGGTGTAGGTCATTGCTCCTCTAACTGTAGGTAACTGGGAGTGGAACTCCATAAACCTTTTTTTTTTATGTAATCCTCTATTTTCTCTATTTATAATTCCAGATGCAATTGGCTGTTTGTTACAAACCAAGGAACATCCACTGTTATTCTTATGGCTTTATTTTGAAAAGATTTGAATGTTTTCTTTTTCGTAAATGATGCCTCTTCCCAGACTTCACAGCTATACATCAGCAGTGGCCTGAAAATAAAAATATTTTCCAGGGTAAAATACACTTTCGGAAATAGGGAAAGTAAGGCGTACAGGCGTACTATATACCGATGAAATGCCAAAGATTTTAAAAGAAAATAGGTAACATATAAAGTCGTAGAATTTTAGAGAGAAAGACTAATGACACAACAATAATAAGGTCTATTCTAAATAGAGCTTATCTGATTGATGTCTTCATGTCACATCACAAGTTGACATCCCTATTTCAATCTGACAGCCCTTACAAAGCCCTCCAAAGTAGGTCGAAAAGTTGGTTAACAATGAATAGTTTTCTTTTACTATTTTGATACCTTTACTGACTGTCACCCGGAATACCTTCCTACAAACTAGAATTTTAATTTCGCTTAACACATAATTGAGTCTTTTAGGATTACTAAATCTATAAAATCATTCTTGCCATTTTCAGGATTGATTATATGAAAATTTAGCAACTAATAAATGGTTAATAGCAGAATGTAAATTTTAACAAACTGAAATAATTTTATATTACTGTCGTACTTTCACGAAATATTTTCAGCAATATTTTATTAAAAGTACTTGTCTGAAAAATGAAATCAGAGTTAATCTTTCAGCTAAAAGGATCATATATCTGTTCTGAAATAGTACAAGAGCCGGGAATAAAAAAGGCAGTTATCTCACCCAATTTTTGATTACTTTAATGAAAATTATGTATAACTACTAGTCAAAACTGATGAGTCTGCCAAGCATAGGTAGGGGAAATAAAAAAATTGTGGCTGTTTCAAAACCTTAAAAAAACATTAATTTTTCATTCGGAGCAATATCTTAAAAACTACTATAACACTAGAAAATTTAAGAGAACATTATTTAAAGAAAAGTACATTCGCTGAAATATTAGCCCTAATAGAGCTATTTACGTCCAATAGTTCTCGAGATATAGCCTTTTAAAAACCAACATCATAAAAATATACTGAAATAACAGTAGTTAGTTAATCTTTATTGAGTAATCTATATCTCAATAATCATTCGACGTACAAATGTCTATTAGCACTCTAATTAAAGCTAAATAATTGTACTATAAAGTAGTTTATGACATATGTGAATATCATAAAAACTGCTACCCCTACTAAGATAAGTGTCATAAACTATTTTATAGTAAGTAAAATTTCCTTTATTTTGAGTATTGGCAGACATGTGCGTCTTAAAAGAAAAACTATATCTCGAGAACTATTTAACATAAATAGCCCTCTTTAGGGCTTAAATTTTAGCAAATTTACTCTACTTTAAATGATGCTCTTTTAGATTTTTTATTGTTTTTGGTAGTTGTAAAGATACAGAGCTCCGAATAAAAAATTAATAATTTTTCACGTTTTGAAACAGCCGATATTTTTTATTCCCCCTCCCTACCTATAATTAGCAGACTCGTCAATTTTTACTAGTAATTATACCTAGTTTTCAATCAATTAATCAAAAATTGGGGTAAAATAATTGCATTTTCAGAACTCAGTACACCTCTTAAATTACAAATATTAGAAAAATGGCAGCCCAACTGGGATGAATGCTCTCCGAGTAAATTAAAAGAAATAAAACGATCAGTAAAACCATGGTCGACATATTACCGCAACAGCCGCAGGGAGGAGGTTGCTCTGGCTCGCTTGAGAATAGGTCATACTCTCCTCACGCACTCTCACCTGATCAGAAAACTGCCCCCTCCAACGTGCAAATATTGTCAGTTCATTCTTACGATTAGACATATTTTTGAAGAATGTACTCACTATTTGCCAACAATAAACAGGATAGGACTGACCCCAAATTTATCCGAAACTCTCGCAGATGAGGAAGCTAAAATTACACGAGTGTTTGAAATTTTAAAAGCACATCGTCTTCTTCATAAATTATAACTCCTCTTCGATTTTTATTTATTTTATTTTATTTTTTAATTATTTTTTTTTTTATACTTTTTCTTTCATTTTATTTTTTACTTTTATCATGCCATAGGCGTTGATGACCAGAGGGTTTTACGCCTTTAAGGTACAATCAACAACAACAATAATTGCATTTTTTCTCCTCTTGGACTCATGTACTAAAAGTTTTGTGATGCGCACACCGGACCACATTTTTTACAAATTGCTGACCCAATTTAAATTGGCCCAGTACTGAATACATCAATAAATCTTTTTATAAGGTTTCCTATTATGATTAGATTTCCGGGCGTAATCTAAGATCATTTAGTTGGTATTGAGTTGCCTGGCTCCTCAACTTTAATATTCCATTCAATTGTTGAAAGCCAGATGATAAGGCTCCTCAACAATCTGACTGTCTCAGTGCCAACCTTCTTCGCCCTTATCGTTTGTTCCGACTTACCCCGGATGATTGATTACTTTAATAACAAAATGGACACGTGTACTTTGAATATAACCATAATTAAATCTTATTAATGAAAAGGTACTTTTCTTTGTTTTAATTATTTGTTTTATATCATTAACGAACAATAATAACGTTTCGGGGTTGTCATCCCATCATCAGTTATCTACAACAGATTCACAATATTCATCCTATGCATACAAAACTTAATAAATACATCGCAATTTCTTATTAAGAATTTTTAAACAATTTCCTGATCAAAACATTTTTTAAAATTACATTTTATTTTCTCCTTTTTAGTCTTATGTTGATAATAATAACATATTTTTGTCACTGATATAAAATTTTAATAATAATAAAAAAACTTATAAATAAGGAGATCTGAAAACCTTAATAAAACCAGGTTATTTTTATCATTGATAACACATAGATTATAAAATAAGTCAATACTCTCCTACCTCTTCGAAATAGAAAACTTAAAAATACTCTTGTTTAAAAAGTACCTTTAATTTTTTTTAAATATATAGCCAATTCCAATTGTTAGAAATAATAAGCAATAGATGAATAAAAAATATAAAAGAATTTGATGTTTAACTAATGGAATAAAATTTTTAAAAAACCTAGAAAGAAACGTTGCTTTTCATTAAATTTTTGTAATCTTTGTATAAACAAAGTTTATATACGTTATCATCTTGGAAAACCTTAAAATATGAATTGTTATTGTATGTAAAGGTTGTGCTATGCGCAGACAGCACCTGATTTTTTTTTTTTTACATTGTCCTAATTTAACCTAAATAATTGACTATTAAAAAAAAGATGCAAAACGCACATAAAAAATAAAATAATAGTTATATTATAGATCAGTCATAATTTGTATATGTATGATATATACCGGCCATAAATATGTAATTTCTGTTACGTACCATTTTTTTCGTTTAAGATTAAGGCTGTTCATACAAACACATACACGCCATTTTGAGAGACCTGTTTATAACAACCAAGAGGACTTCAAAACGTGTTTTACCGTCGAAATATTGAGCAATCGTAATAACCCCCTAATCATTAAATCATTAATAATTAAGTAGTCATTCTATAAGTTTATAGATCTACTTTTAGAAAATTGTCAAGCCTAATTTAAAAAAAACTTATATCATTAATATATTATTTTATTACATAATTCTAAAAACTAATATAATGCAATTTAATATAATTAATTACAATCCAATCTTCACTAAATTACAATTCAAAAAGTTTGGGATTCTTCTTTCCTTGACCTTCTCCCCTAACTTTACTAATAAAGAGTTTCAAGTCGAGTGGAATCGCTGTCTCTAGTTGAATCAGGGAAAGTAATTACCGAAGTCAAAAAAGTAATCACCTAGTTTCCATTAGGTTTCCATCCTTGGACCTTACATGTATAGTGTATACTTACTATGCACGGATGGTTGACCCTAGTCCTTGACTAACAACCCAAAGGGTCTAGGTATTGTGTTTGGTTCTAATGAACCTCGTATGGTAATGTAGTAATTTACCTTCATGAATAATGGTTATTATGTCGCTTTGAACCAATAAGGGGTTAAGAAAAGGTTTTATAGATAGGCCAATTAAAACAAGGACTTTTCTATGGTAATTTTAATCATAAAAGATAATTAAATCATCTATGAAGAAGTCCGGATATTGTTCAACAAATGCATTAAAATAGTGTTTGTTGTTTATAATAATTTAATTGCTAAAATTAAATAATTTGTATCAAGTTTAAGTCTCAAAAACTCTTTCTAATTACTTTAAATGTTTAACGTTTCGGCCTAAAATGCAGTTTGCAATGATTCAATTACATGCCTGAGCTGATTGTAAGGAAGATTAAAACAATTTTGTGACAAGTTCATCTGTAATTAAAAGTTTTAAAATTTAAAAGAAAATTAACTAATTAGGTAATAGTCCATAAGATAAGGCAAGCTTATTAATTCATTAATATGATGATTTACGTTTTACCAAATTTATTGACCTGGGAAAAATGACCAACAAAAATTTTTTAATTGTTGGATGCGAGGTGTAAATTTATATTTCATGCTTATTTATTTGTAATAAAGGTGCTAAAAATGTTAAAAATGAATGTTTCATGAAAGCTACATCTGATAGATTTTTCTTGAAGATGGCCGAAACTTTGGAGATTTCAAATAATAGTGAAAAGGGTTTGAGACTTAAATTGGATATTCATTGTTATATTTCATACAATACATTAGATATGTTATCTGATTATATCGAAGAAGGTATGGGACAAATTTCTTTTAGATATCATGTATAGAATTTTCAATACAATTATTACTAGCTGACTAATGCTTCGCTATATTGCAATTACTGTGGATTTAATGAACATAATTGATGTTTTTTTTTTATAAATAATTGTATTTAGTAAAATTAAACATTAAGAACCTGATAGCTGAGCGAGCTGGGGCCTTTAATTCCCAGAGCGCTTGGTTCAGAAGGTTGTAAGTTCGATTCTCATCTGGGCTGGTCAATATTTATTTCGTGAAGCCCTCCAGAAAGGAATATTCGCATCCCCACTCTGAGGTTGTATAGGTCCTCAAATGGATGTCTTAATACAAAAAAAATAAAATATAAAATTAATATTTACTATACTTCAATCAATATATGCGATAAGAAACCAAAACGAAATTTGTACTGCTTGTCAGACCGACCGACATATCAAAGTCTGGTAAAAGATTTTTTTGGTAAAAGACTTGCGGAAAGCGACTTACTGTAAAACACATCTTAACTAAATGCCAAGGATACGAATCCCTTAAATCTTAATTACTAGTAGACATCCATTCAATTTCGCAGTATATAATAAACAGACTAAATAAACTTTTTTCCGTTAAATTTTTTTAAATTTATTTTATTTTAATTTAAAAAATTTCGAATTACTCTACATTTCTATTAGGAAATTAAGTCAATAAAAGACTAATAAAAATTTCGAATATTAAGGAAAATAATGTTTAATAAAAAATTCGGAAATTAAAGCAATAAAGACCCCAAACACTTCGAGGTGTTTAATCATTAATGCATTAAAATAATATTGGAAAAAAAAAAGATTTTTTTGCAGAGAAACAAAGTTGATGTTCTTTTTTAGCTCCTCAAGAAACACTTAAATATAATTTGCTTTTTAAAAAAAAAAAAAAAAAAAAAAATAGTTGTCCTACTTAACCCTAAGCTAAATTAAGTTTTATATTTTTTAAAAAATATTATATAACTTATTAGAATTAATGATATATTTTTTATTATTCCTCGGAAAGAGACGTACCGATTGGTATACAATAACTTTGAAAAAAGTATTCTTTCTGACCTAAAATACTTAAAAATAATTTTGTTCATAACTTTTTTCTACTTGATGATTTAGGGATAAACTTTCACATGGTAAGAGGGAACATTTTGAAAAAACAGCACGTAAATCGGCCCAATAACTCATAACTTTATTGTGGACAAAGATTTGACTATTTTCTTTTCTACACATAGATTTGATGTGTCGGAAAAAGATGAATGTATTCTATGTAATCCAAAAATATAAAATAATTTTGATTAACTCAGATAATTATTTGAATAAATTCAGAACGTTTCGGCATATACATTTAATTTAAATAAAAATCGTAGATTAATAATTTTTCTTTTAACTGTAATTATTGGGTTCTTGGATCAAATATATCTAAGGGCATTTTCAACATACAATTAGAGGTGTACAGGTTAAAAAAAATTTAATAAAATCTTTTTTATTACTTCTCTAATACATCCGGTCTTTGTTTACATTAGTGTTTAGTAGGTGAAGATACCTCGGGACGAACTTTCATGTTAATGTTTGCTCTCTCATGCTTATTCAAACGTCCGAAATTCTAGCTGGCCACTGGGTCACGGATGTACGGAGGTAATCGGAAGCACATGTTGTCTTAGGTGGCCAGGCATTATCTTGCATATGTATGTAAGACTTGACGCATTCAAGGTCTGCTGGAAATGGGAACAACTAGGTTCAATGCTCTAGTGTCTCTATATAACTTAT
>NW_027108914.1:285150-285848 GCF_000696795.3 Halyomorpha halys | reverse complement strand
ACATATATTATTTTACATTAGGGGTATTCGTGATGTGTTAAATGTAAAATGTTATAAGTATAGGATTGTTATCAGCCCTATTTAAAGTCAAGTTAAATGTTAAGTGCATAAGAGCTCCTAGCGGATATTCATAGCAACTTACTTTTTAACCTTTCCTTACAAAACTTCATTTTATCGTATACTTCTAAATTTTGATTAAAGTAATTTATTACAACATTCCTAAAGTGAGTTAAAAGTAGAAGTTGTGTAAGGCCACTGAGCGTCTAGTTGATCTTGTGAGGAAGAGAATCAAGATAAGCTAATTGATAACTGTCATTACACGATTATTGTTGTTATCCATTGCTTTATTAGTTTTAAAAATATTCAAGAAAACACTAACATAATCAAAACACTAACTACGAGCAAGTAATGTGTATAATACTACATTGATTGTTACTACGACAACAAACAAGATGGTGAGTGGCGATTTCAGCTGATCTGTTACGTGACGTCATTTTCCATTTAACAGACCTAGTAACAGATTCTCAGCCATGTTGTATGTTATATAGTTTTAACATGGTAAAAGAAGAGAATATTTCTCCATTTAACAGGAGTTTTCCATTTAACACGCTTTAATATGTTAAACTAAAGATCACGAACATCCCCATTATATATAAATATGCATTAGTTTTACATTTATTCTTAAATACATATATATA
>NW_027108914.1:282606-284545 GCF_000696795.3 Halyomorpha halys | reverse complement strand
TTTTTTCCTAACCTATATTCGTTTAATACATATATACATATAACAGAGAAATGATGTATGTATACCAGTGAAATATTGCCTTGTGGCATTATAAGATATATATATATATATTTAAGAACATATAGTTCTCCGAAACTTTTCCATGCCTTTTTTAAGGTCGGAGGTTACGGGGTGGGGGGGGGATTATTCTCATTTCATTAGTGAATACGACAGTTTTCCATTTCTTTTCATTCCAAGATTGGAGCTCTCCAGCAAATCTTATTTCGGTCTACTGTGGTCGTCGTAGATCTTGTTCAGCTAATGTTGTCTCTCTTGACGTTCTTCTAACAGTAGATTTTGAAATTTCTATCCTAATTCAAGAATATTATTCCTTACCAAGTTCTTGCCAGATACTGTTGAATTGCTATTCTTGAGGGCTTTTATTTTTATACAAACTTTAAAAAAAATATATATTTAGGATGATGAAACCGTGGATTTATATAAATTAGGAGATGATAGTTGTTTATTAATTTATTGTATGATAAATTTCATTAATTACTTATATTTTCTCTCCCACTTTTTTTCATTACTTTAATTTTAAATAATTGTATTTTTTTACTTCTATTTATAAAATAGATTTGGTTATTCTTATTTATATTTCTTAAATCCGTTTGGCTTGTATAATTTATTATATATTTCTTCAATCCTATTATTTCACTCCTATATTTACAAATAAGCTTTCTTGGCTAATTTTTTTCATGAATTTAATTTAAAATAATTTATATTTATTTTTTTATTACTTATTCTCATATATACATTTTTTTTCAACACTTTATTTATTTATATTGTTGTTTTTTTAATTATTCTGTAATTCCATTTATTCGTTATGGTTTCATCTTGGTTATTGTTCTTAGACCGGATGAAGGCATGACCGCACTAATAAGTTTTTACTTAGTTGTGTTTTTCACTGACCATACCCCTAAATTTCTTTTCCTCACTTATTATTTATGAGTATTGTGCATGAAATAAATAATAATGCTGTTTCTAAACGGATTTAATTTATTATAACTTATAAAAAATATTAAAATAAATCACGACATGTTTTTAATTATAAACTTATATATAACCATAATTATCTGAATAAATATTTATTCACAATATTGTACTCAGTCGAAGATGCCCTTTCACAAAGATATTGATATTGTCAGTCCAGCGTATTAGATGACTATGTGTTGTGTTGTTGTGTGTAGAGGACCAGAGTTCTTCTGGGAAAGATGAAAAGGGATGACCCAGTTTGGGATGTCGGGCCCGCGAACGGCCTCCAAGCTTTTGTGCATTTTGCTGTCTATCCCTCCTTCCTTTGGCCAATTTGTGGTCACAAAGAAATTCCAGACAGGCAAAGGGTTTCTGAAGTACGCTCCAGTCTGTTAGACCCTTGACATATTCTATTATAAAGTAATTTGATCTGAAAAAAGACTTCCTTATTCGATTTATAGCCATGTTATAGATTTATTTTTACAAGAAAATATTTTCGCTGGGTTACGTAATTTATTTTTATTTATTTAATATTTGCTGTTATTAGGTGAGAACAAGAAAATTATAGAACTCAATACAACCACGTTAATAAACTCAGGTATGGAACTAGGTCATGAAATAAATACAGATAAAACAAAATATGTGGTTAGCAGTAGAAACCCGAGCATAAAAAAAAATAGTTTTTTTATTGCAAATTTTCAACAATTATTGAGGAATAATTGTAATACTAGTATTATTAACTGAAGTCTAGATCATGTATCTGGCGAATATTCTCACCTTCATCAACAAACTTCTGGTGTCTATTGTATAATATTCTTGACTGAGAATTATAAATAATATATTTGTTTATAGTCTTTCTCAGGGTGCGTTAACTCAAGTGAATTTTTGTTTCACACTTTAAGTAGTAGATATAGTTAGTGTATAT
>NW_027108914.1:279982-281496 GCF_000696795.3 Halyomorpha halys | reverse complement strand
TTTTTTCCTAACCTATATTCGTTTAATACATATATACATATAACAGAGAAATGATGTATGTATACCAGTGAAATATTGCCTTGTGGCATTATAAGGTTAGTTGTAGGGTCCAATTAAGGTAGTTAAGATCTTGTAGCTAATGCTAGTGAATTATTGGGACGGGGGGGGGGGGGGGGTTCCACTGGAAAAAGTCTAATTTTTTTTTTTTTTAATAACCCCTATTTTCAAATTTTCTGTTTTTAGTTTAAATATATATTTGATTCCAAACTGTCTCCTTCTTCTATATTTGCCTACATTTTAAGGATTTATTGAGTTTGTGATTATATTTTTGTGGCGTTCTATGAATTTTATAATTTGCTGGGGCATACATTGGTACAGCTTTTAAAAAAAAAAATTGATTCATAAACTGTTGTTTTTTTTCAAAACCTCTGTTTGAAATAAAGTCCGTCGTATATAAGTCTGAAGACCAGAAAGGAGTTTTGTGGGAATGGTAAGAGGATTTAAATTTAAGGAGATCAGAAATATATGATAGACAACGGGATAAGATAAGCTGGATGAAAAGAAATTCTTTCTATGATTATGATCATGATGGGTAAAGATACTTAAATTCCTCATTAAAATGAGGCTTCAGAGATCTGGAAGATGAATCACACAAAGCAATTTATTAATCTGATTGCAAGAAGATAGGCCGGGTAGCGGTCAATAAGGGTATCAAAATAGTAAAAGAAAACTATTTATTGTTACCCAACGTTTCGCCCCACATTTCAGGGCTTCATTATGACCGACAGATTGAAACAGTGCTACCGCGTTTTATGCTATACTGGAGCCGTGAGTCAACCCTGTGGGTTCTGGAGCACTTCTATGGGCATCCAGCCTCATAAATATGGTAAAAATCTTGTGGTCGAATGTGATTCGCAACAAATCACCTCCTTGCACTACCGTTGGTCTATAAACATTGCTTCCCTACTAATATGTACAAAATATGTATACATGTTTATTTTATTTAATTTATTTTTGTCTCCTATTAATCAATCATTATTCTGGGACACTTGGTTCCCTAAAAATAACAATGTGGACCAGTTTTAGCAGCGCTTGCCTAACTAAATTAACTTATTTTAAACATAAATAAATGAATCTATTACAATTCTGTTTATATAATAAAATATGAACCAAGGTACATACTCATCAATGCTTACATTGTTTTCTACCCAGCTGGATTCGAACCCGGGTCCTTGGAGTTAGTAGCATCGTGCCTTACCGCGTATTCTGCTATACTGTAGCCGTGAGTCAACCCTGTGGGTTCCGGAGCACTCCTCTGACCACCCAGCCTCATAAGTTGGGTAAAAATCTTGTGGTCTAGTGTGATTCGGACCAAATCACCTCCTAGCACTACCGTTGGTCTAGTAAAATTACTTCCTTACTAATAACTGCACCCTTAACCTTTCATGGGTTGTAGCATTACAAATTTTAATTTTTTATATATAAGTTAAGTATTGGCGAAAGCACAATGTCAA
>NW_027108914.1:271986-275487 GCF_000696795.3 Halyomorpha halys | reverse complement strand
TATATTTTATTAATCACAAGTTTACGGAAGTTTGATAGTCAAAGGATGGATTCATAATTGTTGTTTGAATGTTAGTAAGAAGGAAACTTTAGAGATGAATATGGGTAAGGAGTTCCAAAATGAGATAGCTCGGATTGCAAAGGATTTTTCGAAGGGGTAGTTCTACATATGGATAAACATAGGGTAAGGAGATAAATGATGTAGAAACTTTTTTTTTGTTATTAGGGATTGGAATGTAAATGTGCCATGGAAATATTGTCTCCGGATCCTGGGATAGAACCAAAGTTGCACGGAATAGTAATGAGAGATACGAGAACGCCTTAGAATACAGAAAATGAATCTTATAAAGCAGTCCTTTTCCTATTCATTGGATAGTCATCCATACACTAGGCATCCGTGGACAAAAAGGAAGGAGATACTTTGAGGAAAGGAATCATAGGATCTTAGGAGCTATTAAGAATTGCGATGGTGTTTATGTATATTATTTCATTAAAAAATACATTACCTATGCTGAACATTTTTCAAGGAAGGAAATATTCTGAGATATTATAGCTCCGGGCGACGAAAATATAGGAGCAATCAGAAACACAAACCAGAAGGGTAATTTGAATGACAACAGTAGATACGCTGGTTATAATGAACACTAGATCGTAAAACCCCTAAAGTAACTATTTAATGAAGGTTGTTACTTAAATTATGAATCAGTTTATGGACTCAGGTTATAAAATATGACAATTTTTGACAGTTTTTTTATTATTGTGCATGAGCTTTGAGAAAGAAGTATAATGAAAACCTAGAAAAGAGAAAGCCAAAATATTTTACCTGATGATGAACTCCATGGGCGTGGCAGAGGAGTAGGAGCCCATCAAAAAGTTCCGTTCCTATGGAGATTACAATACTGGACATTCCTATTAACCTCAATATGAACTTTTTATTTATATATTGTAATTTATAACTATACAAAAAAAAATTCAAACATTAATTTAAATTAGAAGATCCCGTGGCCATTCGGAGGATTATCGGAAATTTTTAAGGATGAGAAATTAAGAACTAATGGGTTGGATAAGGATGGGTAAGGAGCATATCTATTAGGAGCCAAATCTGCAATGAAAGGGATCTTAAGGTCCTTGTGGATGAGTTTATTTGTGACGTAATAAGGAGCATCAAGGATTTTAGGAGAATTTTGGATTGTAAGGATTGGATAGGAGAGGAATTTGGTGGTTTGGTAGACCCCAGAGTTTAATTCCGTTAACATGAACGTAAGCTCCGGAGTCTTTACCGACAACTCCACTCCCATTGTTTGGCTTTGAAAGAGACTAGAGTATGCCACCCCTGTATGAGTAAGAGTTGGAGTTCTTGGGAACATAGCAACTTTTAATTTTACCAACCTGGAATATTGATCGCACGTCTGTTAATGATTTTCGCCGTTCAATGATTTAATACTGAAGGCTATGAACAAAATGTGTTACTAAATTTAAAGGGAATAATTATTTAAAAATAATTATTTTTTAGCTCAGTTGAAGTTCTGATTACGGGTTTGTTAAAACAGATTAAGTGAGAAAAGACA
Source organism: Halyomorpha halys (assembly GCF_000696795.3). Taxonomy (NCBI): domain Eukaryota; kingdom Metazoa; phylum Arthropoda; class Insecta; order Hemiptera; family Pentatomidae; genus Halyomorpha; species Halyomorpha halys. The sequence continues at coordinate 273,920 of NW_027108914.1, read as the reverse complement.
ACCAATTCCACTCCATCCTGGATTAGAGTTCCCTGTTTATTTAGGACTAATTCCTGAGAAGGGGCTTAAAAGTATTCCGAACCCGGAGATAGAAATATATATTTAAGTCAGTAGCAATATATTTGTTAATTTTGAATTATTCTATACATTTCGAATATAATAGGACACTAATTCCTTATTTTCAGGTTGACCCAGACAATAACTTATATATTCTGAACGATTCTAAGTCTTATTCCATAGAATTTAGCAAGTGCCAAACAAATAAAAGAGTTGACGATGGTCGGAATCGGAGTCGTGTCTAAACAAAGCGCTTACAAAGTTGGAGATGTCAGTTAAGTTTTGTTAGACAACCTCCCAAGTTTGAAACTTTAGGAACAGAATGATATGAAAAGTTCTCCATCGATGCAGAAACTGGAAAGAGACGGAATATCTTAAGATAAAGAGTTGTAATTAAAAAATTAAGAGAGAAACTGTTTTCAAAGCGACTTTATAGGTTGTCTTATTAAGATGGCTACAAACAAGAAATTTTATCAAAATAATCTGGATCGATATTATTTGACAGTTTTTAAGCATATATGTTTCTTTCTTGCTACATCTTTTGGTATATCCGATGTGTACTTTGTTATGATATCAGCATATTTGTGTTTATTTATGTCTTTATCTTGAATTATCTATATAAAGAATATGTAGTAACAGCAAGTATTTTGGTTGCAGAAAATTTTGAATTCGAATTTTCGACAGAAATTCACTTTTTTAAGTCCCCAATCCACACACAAGACTAAAACGACAAGAAACTGCTCCCAGATTCCGATTGCTACAACACTTACTTGACAAACGCTCTAAACTTCCCATTCACTACAAAAAATTAGTATACACTACAATAATCAGACCAATTTGGACATATGGAATCGAGCTCTGGGGCTCAAAACCATCAAATTCTTCCCGCATCCAATCGTTACAATCCAAAATCCTACGTAAAATCCTTGATGCTCCTTATTACGTCACAAATATACTCATTCATAAAGACCTTAACATCCCATTCGTTGCAGATTTGACCCAAAACAGATATGCGTCTTTTTATTCCAAACTCCTTAACCATCCTAACCCATTAATTCTTAATCTTTCATCCTTAACAATCCCTGATAATCCTCCGAGGCGTCTGAAAAGAAGATGGCCACGGGACCTTCTAGTTTAAATTAATGTTTGAAGTACCACCAATGGGTGGTTCCTTCCCAAGATTTTCAAGTGTATATGAAACATACAACATATTTACCTATTGTATTATTTTGTACAGTTGTAAATAATAATGAATAAATAATTAAAAAAAAAAAAAAGTCCCCTGAATCAAAACAATAATCCTTGCACAATAGTCTCAGTGATTTTAGGTACAGTCTAGTTAAAAAAAAAATTCATGATAAAAATGAAATTACATATTTAAATTTTTTTATCAAATAGACCGACCTAAAGAGGCACTTTAGAAAATTAATTTTTAAAATTCTCTCGATTTTCTCAAAAACAGTTCAAGAGATATTGACCTAACTCGGCTTGTCAATGTGCAATAAAGTTGTCTTTAATACCACCAATGTTATCCTCATTAAAATTGTCTGACATGATTCAAATAGCGATATTAAAAAAAAATCTGATAGTATTTTTTATATATAAAATAATATAAGTTCTCATGGTTAGCAACAATAAACAATGAATAAATAAAAAATATCAAAAAATTTTATGAATTACTAAAGGAGGAAAAGGAAAAATAGAGAAATACTGTTGGAACAGGGTAAACTGAAATTGCAGGATCTTTCCCGATTGAATCACGGCTTCGGTATATTTTGTTGTACTGTTGTATTCTTGGCAGGAACAAAATTTATGTTCGGTATTCCTAAAATTCGATTTCCTAGAAACAGGAAAATAAACATTTTATGTTATATATA
>NW_027108914.1:268104-271916 GCF_000696795.3 Halyomorpha halys | reverse complement strand
AAAAGAAAATTAAATAGTATATATATTATTTATTGAAAATCACAAAAATAACGATAGCATAAACCTGAGCCCATTTAACAGAAAGCTTGTAGACGTATGTTAAGTGAAAGTTGTGATGCGCGGACGTCACCATATAAGTCTTTCAATCTCATGCCTGTGATGGAGTAATTCATCTCGTTTCGAACACCTCTTAGATCTCCAACCTAAGTTCTAGACATTACACCCTTTCACCCAAAGTCTATTACGAACTCAGCCTAAAATCTATTAGGAGTATGAACCAACAATGTAACAAGTCCTGTAATTGGCTGTAAAGTTAGCGAATCTAGTTTACGGTGTCTTATCAGTTAATATGACCAATTTCTCAACACTATGGATCATATTTACCTATTAAATCATTCATTCTAATCTTGTTTTAGACAGGAAATTAAAATTAGTTTAGTAATTGTTTTTTTGCTTTTTGATCAATTTAAAAGTATTTCTCATAATTTTAAATAAATTGCAAGATAAATTTTAATTTTCCTGAAGAACGTAACATAATAAAAAAGAACTAATACTTACATATTTTGAATGGTATAACTATTCTTCGTTAGTTTTCCATTTATCAGTAAATAAGTTTATAATAATTATTATGATGAGTGGGGCACTGCGAAACTAACTCGAGGAACCCATGTTCCAATCCAGCAGTGACTAATATTTATGTATTTTGTTTTTATGGCGAACGCTGTGGGTTTGGGAACCCTCCGTGCCCACCCAACCTTATAGAGTGAAAAAAATCTGGCGGTCTTGCGTGATTCTGACCAAATCACCTCCTTGCACAACCGGGGGTCTAGGAATAGTACTTCCTTACAAAGTACAACACCACTGGCTCTTCATGGTTTGTAGTGGAACTGATTTATTTATTTTATCCTTCTTCTCTTATGATGTGAATAAGAAAATATTTCTTTTAAGCTAACTAAACCAAATTCCATTTTGGGTCCAACTTTCTGGGCTGCCTGTAGCACAGAATGTTGAGGTATGATTCTTTGCAACCTGGAAACTGCAGCGACATCGGTTCGAATCTTGCCTGGAGAGTCGACTTTTTGTGGCGTTCCCACATAATGATAACTTGAACTCCCACTATTATGTTAGAAAAAGATGGTACCCTGTTGATAACTCCCCCACCATGTCAGGATCGACTAGGAAGGGGCTAATAAATTCCATTTTTGAACAAAAAATTCATTTATGCGTTCGTAGTAATAAAGAACTACTTTCTATTGCTTATATGTTATATGGTTGACATTTTTTTTTTTTTTTTGACAAACTCTTTTTAAGACCCTGAAAACTGGAGTGATTGATCATCCATTCCAATGTCCCGTTGCTGAATACGTAAACCAAGGAGGTTAAAATTAAACAGGAACAAGTTTTTTTTGTCAGTAACTGCACTCTCTCTGAACAGGCGGTAACAATAGTGAGAATTATTGGATAACCCCCTTTAAATTAAGTAGAACTTTTTGAAACAGGTTATAAAAAAACAGCTAAAAGTTTGCATGCAGCCTAATTACAGTAACATTTACAGGTTTTCCATTTTTAATCATTTTTTCTGTCTGAATAATTAAATACGCTTTTAGTAACTCTAAAGCTGGTCATTTTTCCAGCTTTAGCATTTATTTTTTTGAACAAGTTAAAGAATCTTTGAAAGATGATTTTTGTTTCATCCTAAAACAGCTGGAAATTTGCTGTAGCATTCCTATGTTTTAAATTTTTATTATTTTTTTTTTCGGTCTAAAAAAGTAAATCTGTTTTTAGTAACTCTAAAAATGTTCAATTTTTAAGCGGTATAAAAATTTTAAAGTTCATTTTTACTTAGTTCCCGAACTGTTGAAAGTTTACATATAACCTGCTGACTGAAGCATTCTTAAGTTTCAATTTTTAATAGTTTTTTTTTTGGTCTAAAAAAGAAAGTCTGCTTTTATTAACTCTAAAAATGTTTAATTTTCAAGCTGCACCACTTAAGGTTTGGAACAAGTATCATCTATATTATAATCTTATTATTATGAATTTAATTTAAATAAAAAGAGAATTATCCTAAAACCAAAGAAAGTTACTCCAATATACACAAAAAAATGAAAACGAGAAAAAAACTAGATCCAGAGTGGTCTTTAACCAAGTAATGAAATTTATTTAATCAGAATAAAATTACCCTAATTATTTATAATTTATGATTTTTTTTTATAAATAAATATTCAAAATCTAGCACACAGGTTAACATATGAGTTGCACAGAGGATGAGTCCATTACAGACAAAAAACCTCAAAGCCCCCACCACGGGCGCAGTATTTCATACAGAAGCAGGCAGGAGAATTAATAAATAACCCCACTCATTACTTTTCCTTTTCTCACTTTTCTAGTTGCCAGATGGAATTGTATTTCATTTCCACCCTGTTCCATTCTCAGAGCTAATATTTATTTACGGTCGACTCTATAATTGCTTTTTGTCGGTTGTTTTCATATGCCGTTATCATGAAAATGTGTTTTTGTTTTTATGTTTTAGATTAAAAATGAAATTTAACTGTAACGTTTTATACAAACTTCTATTTGCTTTACTATAGTTATATATTTTTTTCAGTAATATTTTTGCGCTTAGTATTTTTTTAACAGTCAATAATTTAAATTATATATAATTAATACTAATTTTTTTTTAAAATTGATTATTTTTTTTTAATTTCTTATGATTTATGATTATTAATCTTGATGTTTTTTACTGTATTTTCGTTCGAGGAAAGATTATAATAGAGAGGGTAAGTTTCCTGCAAAACTGAAGCCAAAGTGACAAGGTGTGCTTTTAGATGAACTCCAGGGGCGGTGCGGTGGAGTAGAAATAGGCTTGTAGCCGAGGGAGTTGTTAAGACTTACAATCTCGGAACTGAAGTAGAAGCTCTGTACCCTGTAGAAGGCTAGAAATGACCAGAAAGAGGGTTAACTATCCACCTGAGCAATGAGGGCGTGATAGAACTCACCTCTTTTGGGATTTACTTCCCCTTTAAAGGGATGCAGGGTATGCCCTCTACGTATTCTGTAATGGATTTCACAAGGTTTGCCTGAGGTTCATTACTATGCTATATCATGCTAGCGTGCCATGTTAACCAATCTAACAAAGGAATTTAATATTATGATGGTATTAATTTATATAATGGGGGCGACGGTAGCAGCAACTCGCCTATCTACCGACCTAAAGGTTGTCAGTTCGAGCCCCAGTCCAAACCGGGCTTTTTTTCAAAGCATAAAATTATACGAAACTCAGAATCTCCCCTCGGGCATTTGGGCATGTGTGGCACTCACAAAAAATAGGCGTGGAACCCTATGAAAAAACACCTCAAGAAACACTATGTATTTCCTTAGTACATCGCGCGAGGCTTTAAACCTCTACGGTCTGTCGCACCAATGTTAAGTAATGACATTAATTTAGAGAAAGAATGAAAAGCATAAATATTTTTTTATTTTATTTTTATACCAGATCGGCCTGGTGGGCCTTGCATGGTTGATATAACTTATATTATATATATATATATATTTTTAATAGTTGATTATGAGGGGGTATAGTCGTACAAATGACACCCCTAACTATATAAAATGTTCTTATTAAAAGAAAAAAAATAACAAAATAAATAGATAAGAATAATGCCTCTTAGTAAAAGAGGAAAGTAAAATTAATTTAAAAAATAATGATATTGGTACACGTAAATAAAACAAACAATTGTCTTCTAATAGTAAAAAGAAACAAGTTAATTTGAAAAAGGGAAGAGAGAAAAAAATAATAATAATGAATAAATAAA
>NW_027108914.1:259553-268054 GCF_000696795.3 Halyomorpha halys | reverse complement strand
TGAAAGTTTTAAATTTAGGATAATAGTTTAATAGAAGAAATTATTAGGACAAAGGCAATTAGCCGGCAATAATGAATTTTAAAGGAAAAAAAAAGGAATGGAGACAGAATAAGGAATCCTTGAGAATGACCTGAGAGGTCGAAACGTCGGATGTTAAAAAAGAATAAAGTTGAGAGAAAAGAGATCAAAATTGTTTTAAAAAGGAAATATTTTTCTTTTTTATGAAGATTAAGTTCCATGATAAACTAAACTGATGACAAACTAATACTTATCTCGTATTCTGTGTTGTAAAATTAAAATTACTGCTAATATAATTTTTACTATGATGCATACAATAATTTATGAAATATTAAACCAATTAAAACTTCAACTATCCTTCAATCATTAATTAGGTTTTGGACCACGTCCATTTTCAAATCAATCTCTCATGACCATCTTCCTATTATTAAACAAAATAATAATATAACTTCTTGAATTAAGAAACAATGTTAAAATAAAAATATTTCTTAAAACTCACTATTTAGAAACCAAAAGAAAATGTACTAATTAACAAATAAGCATCATTTAAACCGCAAATAACACATGTTTGCAAATAAATTGTTAGGAATTAATTCTTGCTATTAAATTTTTATATCTTATGCATTGAATGCTTCATGTTTTATTTGAAATTTAATTTTTAAGATATGGTTTATTGTTTTATAAATCTCTAAATTATTTTTAAAGATATAAACATATATACAAATTTTTATTTTTATTATTATAAATTTTTTTATGTTAGTAAATATTCGTTTAGGATTTAAAATAAAAGACACGTGATTCGAAAGACAGGTTTTATCAAAGAAAAATAATCGTGAGAATATTCCCATTTGCACAATGGGATTACCTCAGCACAATAGACCGACCTTCAGTGTCGCAATAAGGTATACAATTACATACAACGCAATATCTTAGCTACGAGGAAATTCAAAAACAATATCTTAATTTTCTTATCGAACATGATAACCTGCTGTCTGATTATACTGTAGGAATCTAGAGGCAAAATTTGATACCTCATCAACTTTAATACTAGTCCTCAATGCTGGTATTTCTTTCTATATATTTAATTAGTTCTGTCCAAAGAATTTTAATAGTTAAATGTATTTATAATCAAACTTGTTATGTCTAGAATAAGTTACATGTATTCTCATTCCTATTACCTTTACTATCATACGAAGTTTTTAGAACAAAAAAAAACCAACGTGTTTCAATTAAAGCCCAAATTTCGAAAGGACTGAAAATACAAATTTTATACAGTTTTGTTCTAGAACTTGAAAAGCTACTTTTAGTTAGACTAAAAATTAAAGACGACTATAAAAAATAGTTTGTTTTTTTTTGTTTAAAATTTCAATATAACTTTAATTTATTGTATAACTATTTTTTTCTCTAACAAAAACCTTGAAAATTGTTTATTTCAATTAAAAAAAAAAAAATACTAAGAAATTTTAAACTTCAATAAATGAAGCACTAGGTCGTTAAATATAACAGATTTTGTTGTTTTGTTTTTTTTGACAAATTTTTATTGGTACAATACATTCTGCCACATTAAATGAAAATAGGTATTAGTGATACAAAGACACATTCAAGCTATAAATGCCTATTAACTAAAAATGATAATAATAAAATAATTAAGTATAAAATAAAATGAATAAAAAATAAAATACTAAAATGAAGAAAAAATAAATATCACAACTATAAAAATTCTATCTTTCACAATATTAAAATGTTTGTTTAATAAATAATTTTTTCCCATTTAAGTCTCAAAACTATTCATTTTTCTTTATAAGTCCATTGTTTCGGCCAATTCGGTCATCCTCAAGGACAATCTTAAATACAAATTGATGTGGCTCTAAATTTGTATTAATTGGTCGAAATGGTGGATTTACATATAAAAATAAATTTTTTTGAGACTTAAATGGAATAAAATTTATTTATTAAACATTAATAAACAGCCTCAGGATAGCGAAAAGATTATATATAAATTAAATTGTTAATTACAATGTTTTAAATTAAAATAGTAGTCAGTTCCTATAATTAAACAAGAATGTTATAACTTTAAAAAGCTTTAGAATATATGGTTCTTTATATATTTTTTCTGCAGCTAAATTCCTGAAAATTCCTTATGACAATTAAGAAAACTTATCAGTAAACCATGAAAAGCATACTTAACATCATAACAGAAACACTGTTGTAGCAAAACAAAATAAAGTATAGAATCGATGGAAACGGCGTGGCTAAGAGATAAATCACTATGCTACTAAGTACCCAAATCTGGTTGTCGCTGGTAATTATTTATTCTTTTACTGTAGCCTTGAGTCAACCCTGTGGTCCGGAGTCCATCCAGCCTCGTAAATTGGGTATCTGTAATTGGAAAAAAATCTGAAAAATTCTTACCAAGCCCCCTTCTTGTATAATAGTTAGTCTAGTAACAGTACATACTCACAAAGCACTATAATTTTTTTTTTTAATTTTTATTGCGTGCAATAATTTTTCTTAATAATTAGAGAAGAAAATGTAATACACTATAAAATATAAAATAAAACGATTTTTTTTTTTTTAAACTGCACTTTATTTAATTTTAAATATAGGATTTTATTAAGAAAAAAAATAAACTGAACAATTGAGGTTTATTATTATATAAATTGTTGAAAAATTGTATTACTGGATTTTACTCTTAACAAATTTATTTTATAATTCGTGGCATCTACATGTTTTTCTCTATTCAAGCCTTTGATTACGTGTGGTGTAATCCTTCATTTACTCTCTATTAAAAAAAGAAAAGTTCATATAAATTATAAAAGTATTATAAATTATATGTAATTAATTAGTTGATTAATGTTAAACTTATTTTTGTTTCTAAATTACGACTCCCAAAGCTTCTTTCGCCTTGACCTCCAGTGAAGTCCCTGACATCCTACGGAACAATAGCTACAGTGGTCCTTCCATCTGGTCGAAAGAAAACCCCCAACTAGAGGAAAGCCATTGAGTGGAAACATTAAGCAGAAAGCCAGGGCTTGTTCTCTCCCCGTTAGCGGTTAATGAGTCTCCTCTAAATGACAAGTGCAAGCTAGCTGTATGCTCTTATTCGCATTGAGAAATATTTTAAAAAGAAATTTCCTCATATAAAAAAAAAATATTTATGAATATAAATAGTCTCATGGACTGTAAAGGATGAGCAGCTACTTAGTTTGCACTGATGACCCAAGACACAAGCTGAGTGTAAAAATTACTTCAATGACATGATGAACAAAGGTTAATTTGCTATTAATTTATTTAATACCAGATCGGGCTGGGGGGTCTTACACGGTTTGTGCAAGAGGTAGATTTTTTTTTTACAATTGATTATGGTGGGGGGGGGTATAGTCTCATACAAAAGACACACCTAACTATATACAAATAATATATATAAATTTAAAATAAAAGAAAACATAGATACATTAAAATAATTATTCTTGATAAAAATTAAGTTAATAATAAAAACAATGACATTTATGGATTTTACAAAATAAATAATTGACTTCTAATTAAACAAAAAAAAGAAAGTGAATTAAGGAAAAGATAAGAGAACAAAAAAGAATTTAAGATAAAATAAAATTTTATAGAGACAATAACAGTACTTTTTTTTTTTTACCAGATCGGCCTGGTGGGCCTTACATGGTTAATATAACTTATATTATATATATTTTTTAACAGTTGATTATGAGGGGCTATAGTCATGCAAATGTTCTTATTAAAAGAAAAAATAATAATAATAAAATAAATACATAAGAATAATGCTTCTTAATAAAAGAGAAAAGTAAAATTAATAACAAAAAATAATGATATTGGTACACGTAAATAAAACAAACAATTCTCTTATAATAGTAAAAAGAAACAAGTTAATTTGAAAAAGGGAAGAGAGAACAAAATAGAGAAAAAAAATAATAACAAAAAAAATAAATAAATAATAATAAGTAAATAAAGGTAGTGTGACTATGAATTAATTTTATATTTATTAAAAATTTATAAAAGAATATCTTGCAGCAGTCTGGGCTTCAGTCTTCTGGTTGAGGTTGGGTTTCCTAGGTTGTAGGTCACTGCTCCTTTAACTGCAACTTCATGAACCGTTTTTTGATATAATCCTCTATTGACTCCATTTGTAATTCGCGATGCAATTGGCTATTTCTTATGAACCAAGGAGCATTAACTGCGATTCTTAAAAAGCATAAATCAAATATCTTACCAATATTGGAAACTTTATGATGAGGTGGAAAAGAGGCTCGAAAAAAAAAATGTTTTATTAATACCTAAGGGGCCCAATTTGCTGCCTTGCTCCAGAACCCCTAAATGGCTAGTTACGGCTCTCTCCTCTTACCTCCCCCACACCCCTCCCATAGTAAATATATCATTAAAATCATAATTTGCTACTAAGTTTTTAAAAATAATTCTGGAATGGCTTTACCTTATGTTAACAAATTTAATCCCTGAGTGATTGTACTTTATGTTAATCTAATCCCAGATTGTACCTTATTATTCTATAGTTACCTATAGGTAAAGCATGTTATTCCAAAATGCGAGAAGTTTCTTATATAGTGACTCGGCCAATAGCTTTATTATATAGACATAAGAGAGTATTACTTTCAATTACCTATGTATGGAAACAGTATGGTGTGGAGTACTGCCATCATGAAGAAAATCGAATTAGAGTTTGAAACGGAAAACATGTTTTGAGATCTAAATCAAAATAACCAAGTTTCAAAAAATGGTATTTCTGTGTGTGTGTCTGTAAAGAGCTCAAAAAAAGAAAAGTTATACGAAACCGAAACTGAATATATAAGGCATATATTTTCCTGGATTGTTATGTCTACTTTTAGGATAAAATCTTTTAAATTTTTTTATATTTTTCCAATTATTTCGAAAATAAAGTCTAATGATATTGACTAAACTCGGTGCATTAGTGTACAATAAAGTTATCTTTATTATAAGCTAGTCGTCACCCTCATTATAATAGTTAGTCAGCCCTTAAATGCCCTCTAATTAACACACTATAAAAAACTTTTATTATAGGTTATATTAACATAAAATGTATAAAATAGGAATTTGAAACAATTTGATAATTAAATAGAGACGAAAACGGGTTTAGACTGACATGAAAATCGGAAATAGCCGAGAGCATCCGATTTCTTCCGATCCCGTTCCGTAATACACGGATTTGTTATGTATAGTTAAACTGTCGTTTCCTTGGCGGGAACAGAGTAAATAATCGTTCTTCATAACTCAAGAGGCCCTTAAAACGAATTTTTACAACAGAAAAATAAATTTATTAGGAAAAAAAATCTTTATAAAAGTATCTTTAATTTTGTTTATTAAAAATAATTAACTATCTACCTTTTTTAGTAGTAATAAACAATGGATGGATAAAAAATGAAAATAAAATAATAATAATTGTTATTTTTTCATGGTTGTTATGACAATAATCAGACTTTCACTTACCCATATGTAGAATATATAGTAAGGGGAACTATTGTCATGCTCTGAATAATAATGAAATAGCTATTTTGAATTTTTTTTTTTTTAGTGTGTGTATGTGAGAGAGAGAGGGGGAGAGAGAGAGAAATTATATCATTTTAAATTATACTCGAATTTATCACATCACAGTTAATTTTAGAAACATATATTTATATTTTATCCTCAAATAACTTTTTTATAAATCAATGTTTATAATTTCAATTTGCTTTAGTTTATATATGCGATCAAAGAAAATAATCATTATTAATTGATTATTCTAGAATATAAAATAATCACAAATTGCTCGAATAATGAATATGTTATATAACTTTTTAAATTAGAAAGTCATAAAATTGATCCATCAAACATTTGTTAAGTTTTGTGACACGTGTTCAAAACAACAAGCAGAAGAACTTTTAATCAAAGTCGAAACGGACTTTTTTTGTTGGCGCCGATACAAGAAGACCTCGGAAATGACAAGGGTTGACCACATCCACTCTCAGGAAATTACTTTTATTTATTTATTGTCTTAGTTAGTGTACTGCTTCTGAAACATTTTAGGAATATAAAATAAGATTTCATTTTATTTCAAATGTAAACATGTTTTTTAAAAATTTTTTTTATCATATTATATCTTTGAAGTGTTTATCGATTCATATTTATTCAGATTTTCTCTTATTGTACCTTAGTATTATTACAGGATTCACACTATATACTGTCTGCTATGTACAATCTTCCATAGTAGAATTACTATTTTTTTTTTTTTTTTTAGTATATCTTTGGAATATTTTAGTCTTGAATTGAATCTCTTCAATAACAAAAAGAACATAACTAAAATCAAAATCTGTATTACTGATCGACACATGAAGGATCAGAGGTTCAGTGCTTTGTAAGGTTGTAGTGTTTTCTGAAAGACAGTTTTACAAGGAGGTGATGTGATCAGAAAAATGCTCAACCACCAGATTTTTTTCCCAATTAAGTTAAAAACCCACGGATTTGAGTCACAACTACAGTCACCGAACAAATAACTATCTGCTACAGCCAGATTCGAACCTGAGTCCTTGGAGTTATTGATACAGCGCCTTACTCACTGAGTCACTGAGATAAACTGCTCCTATCAAAACCTAACGAGTCAACGTTTTGTTGCTTCAAGCATTATCTCAACTAAATAAAATTCTACTGCATAAAAGAGATTAAACCAAAAAAATTACATTAATCCAAAACAATAAAAACAATTAAATATCTACCATGTACAGATGTTTAATCACCTTATTTTTAAGTTTTAGATTTAAAATAAACATATAAAGGGAAAATTGTAGGGGTGAGTATTTTGGAGAAGAGGTATTTGAAACTGTATACTTTCGTAAACGATTTGCCATCCACAAGTTACATATCATAAAAATCTGTGAAGACTAAAATGACTTTATTCTAACATATTTACAAGAACTACATGTTACTGTTACTGTTACTTAGTCTCTATCTTCTTACTTAGCTATCTAGTCTAGGAAATATATGTAAACACTTGAGCAGAGGGGGTAGGAAGAATAGTGAAATAGGAGAAGGGGTTTGGACCAATCAGATAATTTAGGAAATTAGGCGGAGCCTAGAGAGCCTATGAAATTAGAAGTAAATATCTGGGAGGGGGATAAAGGCGTGACTAGAAGTTGGGTGGCCAGACTTCTAAGAAATTGGGTGTGAGAGACCATAACCTAAGGACTTGTGCGAACTGACTTACATATGTTAACCATAAAATTGTTTGACTGATGCAAGTCCATTGTGAGATGACACCTTGTACCTGCCTAAGTGTCAGCCCTTGCTATTGACACAGGATACTAAGGGTTTGAAAGGGCTGTTAGAAGGGCTCAAGGGCCTTCTTAGAACCTAGTCGTTTTTATTGGGTTCCTTTTCTATAAAATTGTAAGGGAATGTGAACATATGGAACCATACGTTTAAAGTGACTGAACCTATAGTTGGGCAAGGGGCAATTGTTTAAATGTATAATACCGGTTCCTTAACTCACACATACCAGGTCTTCGAATGGATTTATCGCTTTACAATCATATACTTTGTTTTGTCTTCATTTACTTATAAGGTTACTTCCTAGCTCCTAGTGTTGTTAATGTTTTCCACGTACCCTAGGATTTTAAGTTTCATTCCGATGCGCACCGCAGCATTTCGCGTTATGTTCTTCTAATCACTTTTTCTGGTATCAAGTAGGCATTGGCAAGAGTCCATCTCTATGTCTCAGACCTCTTCTGACTTCTGAGGTTTCAGATAGTTCTCTTTGTGTCAGAACTCTGCATTGATATCATTCGCACACGCTTTTGTCAGTTTTACTAACTTGCCGGGAATACTCAGCTCAGTCATAATATTTCAAAGATAGTTTTTGTCTACTGAATTATTTATGAAACTATAATTATTATCAATCATAGTATTATTATTAATGGAGATAATTTATATTGTTAATTAAATTAAAATCTAATAACGCAACGACAGAAACGCATAGCGCTTGAAGGTGGAGTAAACCAGGAACCGGGTTGAAATGCTGTAATCATATTACATGTGCTGCCATTGAAACCATTCGGTCCTGTGTTAGGCAGGTGGGTGTAATCGAGGTTATTTAGTCTCTATAGTTAATCCTCCGAATTTGCATTTGTCAGTCCCAATGACGTTGTCAATTAGTCAAAATCTGCTTCAGGAGTCCTTTATGATGGAAATTAAATAGAATACGGATTTTATTTTTTATTAAAAGTATTTTTGGTAGCATATTGTAGATTTTATATTTATTGAAAGTATTTTATTTTATGCATAGGAAGATGGTCAGGGTTGCTGTCAAAGGAGAAACAAAAATAGTTTACAACTATTTATTTTCCAACGTTTCACCCCACTTTGCAGGGCTTCATCAGGGCTAAAAAGATACAATATGATACATTGATAAGAATAAAAATACAAAGATAAGATACAATGATAAGAATAAA
>NW_027108914.1:256219-259503 GCF_000696795.3 Halyomorpha halys | reverse complement strand
CCAACAGTACTTTATTATATTAATATTAATAGTAAAGTTACAAACGAAATAACTTTAATTTATTTTTTATCTATTGATAAAGCTATTTACTTTTCCCCTCTTTTTTATATTAAAAGTATGTATAATTTTTGCTTCCCAACTGGTGAAATATTTTTTTATTCATGAAGGATTTGATAAAAAAGAAAACTATGTCTAAAAAATCGAAAATTTCCTCACACTTTTCACATTAGAGAACGAATTGTGGTATCAGCATCTAGCCTTTGGATTCGCTAAGACTTTTTTATCATTATAATATATGTACAGTTATAAAAATATCCCTGCATTTAAATATAACATACTGAGCAATTTTATAAGATTTCAACATTAACTACTGGGACACAATTTGCTATTATTAGGAACAAATGTTAGTGCCCGTATGCCTTTGATCTCTGAAGGGAGACTGCAATGGACGTGGATGCGAAATCTACTTCTATAATCTCTTAAACTAAAATAATAACATAACCAAGGAAGAAATAATATTAATTTAATAAAGTAATTATTCATATTATTTATTATAGAATATTATAATAATTATTTTTCTATAATCGTGAATCGGAACTTTCTTCGAAACTGCATATTTAGTCTTAACAGTGATATAACCATTATCCTTCCCACTGTTCTTTATGTTATATTTTCCCACTGTTCCACTGGATATGAGGCGTGGCAACTTACACTAAGGGATGAACAGCGTCTTAGGGCTTTCGAAAATAAAGTATTACGCAAAATATTCGGACCGAAAAAGGATGAATTAACGGGAGAATTTAGAAAATTGCACAACGCTAAATTAAGGGACCCTACACCCGGTAAATATAATTCAAGTTATAGCATTACGGCGTATTAGATGGGCATGTAAGGTTGTAACGAGGGGATCCCTAAAATGTTAATAAAAACTGAGCCAACGGGTAAACGTCCGAGGGGTAGACCGAAACATGGATGGGAGGATTGTGTTTAAACAGATAGAGCGTTTGGTGGTATCGGCATCGAACCTTCGGGTTCGTTAAGCCTTTATTACTATTATTATTTTATTTTATAGAGAAGGTATATTAGAGTCAGAACATATTCCAATAAAATTTACTGTTTAATGCATGCTGATGTTTCGTATTAAGTTGTTGGTTTAGAACTGTAACAAAGAAATTTTCAGTATACTAAATAATTAATATTGAACACATTTCATATATTTTTAAAATTTGGATACCATCTCTTTCAATAGAAATAAATACTATTTAGAAATGTGAACACCTTCACTAGAAAATTATGCGCAAATAATTTTTTTCATCTATATTTTACAGGTATAAAATAGTTTTCTCAATGATGTGGCATATTTTTTCCTCAGTCAAATGTATAAGATTTTCCTATTATAAAACCATAGATGCATTATTGTTTTGATAACTGCACGGTATGTAACTTCGAAAAAAAGGAAGACACCATTTACTTCTTAAAAAAACTATAAGTATGGCGGAATTAGAATTATTTTGGTAAGGAGACCTCCTCTCTAGAATCAATCATTCATTTTATTGAATTAATCTAATCGGAAAGCTCTTAGCGTCTATGTACGACGGGCTACACTGGAAAGAGCTCAGTTGGTTGACATATGAGGGACCAATGCCATACACAGTTTGTTATAAGTCGGATATTATTGTATAATTTATTTTAACATAAATGCTATGTTGTTTCTTTTAACTACTGACTGGTTAATATTTTTAAACATACAACTTATTTATATTTTTTTTTTCTTATTTATGTGTTCTAGTTAAAATAGTGGATTTTGATATTTTTTATAAATAACCATATTTAAAGAAAAACTATCCTTTTGTTTTATTTCAATTAATTAGTATTTTTAAAATTCTTTATAAGTAATCCGTAAAATTGTTTTCCATGGATAACAGATGATATTGGCTTGCCTAAAAACTCTGATCCTCTAAAACAGAAACCTGTATTCGCCTTTTATAGTCCTGACGCTTTATCAGGAAAACGTCAGTCATTGTTATCTGTTGTATTTTTCTCTTACGTTTTTGTCATAGATGCTACGAAAATCAAAGCACTGTTTTTTTTTTGTTGTTTTTTTTAATCAAACATTTTACGTAACGCAACATTTAATCTACAATTGCAAAATTAATTCATGAAATAATAAATTAAAATACTCTACAGTAACTCATATTTAGCTTAATACTGAGTAAAATTTAATTTTTTGATTTAATCAATTTTAACCATACTATTCTCCTGAAATGCGTATTTTTTAAAATTGTAATAACCCATATTTATTGGTTAGAATCAATTTTATTATGCCATCACTTACAGTTTGTCAACTTCGCTGTCCTTTCATTTATTATTTTATTTTATTTATATTATAGTGTATTTAAGAAAAAAAAAACAGAATTAGTAAGGAACTATTTCCAATAAACTAACGGTTGTGCAAGTAGGTGACCGCCAGAATTTCACCCAATTTAGGGTGCACACTTTATGAAGCTGATCGAAGCCTGGAGGGCTCCTAAACCCACAGGAGTGACTCAACTAAAGGTAACAGATAATAATTATCAGCCTGGATTTGAACCTGGGTGTTTAGAGTTAGCAGTCCATTGCCTTATCGTTGAGATACCCACTCCAACATCATAGCATATAGGTGTGAGAAAAACAAATTACAACAATATTGAATAACCATTAGCTGTTAAAAAATATATTTCTAATCAGACTATTAATTTTTTTTTCATTATTAATTCTCCTTATCCACTCGGAGAGCTATAATCAAAGAAAAAAATATATACCAACCTACAAACCATAAAGAGAATTTTTCTAGATCAACGGTTTTCCAAAGAACTGATTTAGTCATGATCACGTACAATTCCCAGGTTTTCTGCTAATTAAGGGTACTCACTTTATAGTAGCTGTATTCAGTAGGAGTGCCTCCCTTGTTCCACGCTTGATGTAACTGAATTGATAAATTATCTGCTACAGTTGGATAAAAACTCTGGTCTCAGAGGTAGGAGTGGCATATTCACTGACCTAAACGAATGAACAATTATAAATAATTATTTCGTAATAAATATATATTAATTACATACATGAATAGAGAGAAATGTTTTATTTAATAATCCATGCTGCCCAAATATTATTGGTTACTATCATACAAATCAATCAAGATACAATATAAATACTGTCAAAAACTAATTAATAAAAATAAAATATTTATAACACAATACAATGTTTTTTTATTATTTAATTACTTAACACTTTTTTTATTGTATTTT
>NW_027108914.1:242713-255307 GCF_000696795.3 Halyomorpha halys | reverse complement strand
TAATTTAGACAAATATTAAATATTATTTATTTATAAAAATCATATTTCTTCTCATTACACTCACTAGACTTGATATGGAAATTTATACAAACAAACTGATTTTATTCAGGTTTAAAATCAGTTAACTACATTTAGTTTGACGTTCTAGCAGTATTTAAATGTATTACTGACTACAATAAACTATTTTATGGTTAGCATAAATATTATGTTTCCTAATTACCGTGAATGAAAAATTAATCACAACTATAATCTCTTTAAGATTTTACTATATAACGAACAAACTGGTTCATTACTACTGTGAAACCCCGTTAATTAGGATCCACTATTCTCCAAACTCCAATTATTTAGAATTATTTTTTTATTTCAAGACAGCAGTCTGTCTAAAAAAAAAATAGTATATTTTTTTCTAAATGTACAATATAGCAAAGTTCATATTCTTCAGTTATGCCTTTCGGTACTTACATCCAAAAGTCAGTCCTATATTTATTAGACTTACATATTTATTTGTTTTTTAATTGTTTTACTGGTGGTACTATTTTATTTTTGTTTATATGTATATATAGTTGACTGTAAAAATTGATATATAAGAAGATGGTCAGGGTTGCGGTCAAAAGTGAAACAAAAATAGTTTACAACTATTTATTTTCCGACGTTTCGCCTCACTTTGCAGGGCTTCATCAGGGCTAAAAAGATACAAAATGGTACAATGATAAGAATAAAAATACAAAGATAAGATACAATGATAAGAATAAAAATACAAAGATAAGATACAATGATAAGAATAAAAATACAAAGATAAGATACAATGATAAGAATAAAAACAAGTAAAAATGGCAAGAGTAAAAGTAAAGTTTTTATTCTTATCATTGTATCTTATCTTTGTATTTTTATTCTTATCATTGTATCATTTTGTATCTTTTTAGCCCTGATGAAGCCCTACAAAGTGGGGCGAAACGTCGGAAAATAAATAGTTGTAAACTATTTTTGTTTCACTTTTGACCGCAACCCTGACCATCTTCTTATATATATATATATATTATTTTTGATTTATTTGTAATCTCTTTTTTAGTACGCATTTCATTTTTGTAACGAATTAAACGTCGTTTCGGACCACTGTAGTAGGGAGGTATGAGAGAGTGAAAAAAAGAGTATAGGACAGATAGGATTGTTAGCAAAAAAAGGAATAGAATTAATACAGAATATGCAATAGAACTTTAGGCGAGAAGAGGAAGGAAGAAATAAGTGTAGTAAAAGAAATATTGTATTTAGGCTATAGTCAATTATTGTTTGAAATAAGCAAAAGTAGGAAAACAATTGCTTTGTATCTTTGTTGATACGTGGTAGAGTTTGTATATCCATTCAGCATTGCTGAATATAATATTTCTCTCTATATGTTAATACTTATATGAGGAGAAGATAGTTAGGGGTGCGGTCAAATTATAATATAACACTTGGATGTTACTTGGCTCTCTGATCTGCTACTTATAGCTGCATTTTATTTTTTATTCTCTTTTTTTCCTTTCTTTCACCTCCTTCTCCTTCTCTATTCTTTTCTTAATTTTTCTTACTCACGTTATTAGTTATGTTCACCATATATTATTATTGTTATGTTTTCTATTCACTTCTTTTGTCTAACTTCATATTTTATTTCTATATTCTAATATTATGGTTACATATTTCATAAGTTACATATATTTACTTTCTCTTATTTTTTTCTTTCCATAATTTTAATTTATAAATTATTAATAAACCAATATATTCATATTCCTTTTCATTATATAACTTTTAACTAAATTTCTATTTTTACTTACTTATTCAATTACATAAATATACATTTTATTTTCCACTTCTTTCATCACTTTAATTTTATTAATTTCGTTCTATACAATTATTTACTTCATGCCATTCTGTTTATATTATCTTTTTTTTTGTATTTATTGTTTGTTATTTTGTTCTTTGTTTTCAGCCCTGATGAAGGCTAGAAATTCCGGCCAAAACATTGACACAATTAAATAAGTCATTTCAACTTATTTGCGTTATAATTTGACCGCATCCCTCAACCTTCTTTTATCAGGAATTTCATTTTATCAATAATAGACTTTTCTTTTTTTCCCTAAGTGTCTATTTCTGCTTTTGAGTGAGGGGCTATAGGATTAATTAGTGTAAGAAAGAGATCTTCAATGATCATGAACTATGTTATATATACTACATTTGCTTCTATTTATTTCATATATATAGATTTAAATTGTTTCACTTTTCACTGGATTGTTAAATACATTGAACTTTACCAAGCCTAGATATTTCCTTTACAGTGCTGATGGTTACATCGTTAGTAGGGGCACAGGTCATTAGGCTGAGTGGGTATAACCTTCAGTAGAGTCGTTTCTGATAGAAATGACCCTTTACTTTTTAGATAGTAAAACTCCAGCGGGGTTTGTTCTGTATAGAAAATAAAACTTTATTGAAATCTAAATTTTATTCCTTTCAACAGTTAGCTTTACGGTTACTACGTTTAGATCCATGTGCGAACTAAGCCAGCGAATGCTACAACACAATCTTTACAATAATATTCTCTATTCAATGTAACAAAATTTAGATATAATGTTAAAAAAATAAAATTATTCTAGATAATTACTGCTATGAAATATAGCTTGTTGTGAATTGGGATACTAGGATAATTATCGAAATATATTAATTTAAATTATTTGATTCCTACAAAACTATTATTATTAGTGAGGCGCGATGCCCAAATATCGATATTTAAATCCGTGTTCCTCCCAGTCCTCCTGTATAACAGAAAGCTGGACACCCCTCGACAAGCACGTAGGAAGGATAATGTCAGCAGAAATGAGATTCCTCTAAAGGATAGTTGGTAAGACCAAGGGAGACTGCGACAGAAATGAAAGGATCCAGGAGGATCTGGATATGAAATCAGTGCGACACAATGCAAGAACGGCAACTAACACCACTATATGGACACGTCTGTAGAATGGACGATGCCAGAAAAGCCAGTATTTGGAAGCAAGGCTGGAAGGAAGACTGCCTCGTGGCAGACCCAGGTGCATGTACTCTGAGTACATTAGAAAACTAGGGGCAGCAAGAGGACGCATCATCCCGAAGATGAGAAGTCTAGCTAGGGACAGGGACCAGTGGGCTATATGGTCTGAGACTTGACGGCACACAGGGGTTAGAAGAAGAAGAAGATTCCTACAAAACAGTTATTATTAATTTTTGTTCGGCCAAGACTCCCATTGGAGTCCTATACTGCCTAACCATGGTTGGGGGTCAAAGTTCTTTATTTTGTGGGACCGCCACTCAATGAAAAAAGTCAACGCCCCAGGCCGGATTAGAACCGGCACCGCCAATAGACATCAGATTGGTAAGACTGTGTCTTAACCACTGAGCAATGGGCTAGTGTGTTTACCAGTTTATAATTACATATCTTTAAATTCATACGTGAACGGATACTAAAAGCTGTAGGGTGTTGTTGATAACTTAGCCGTCTAGTTCCAGATCTGAAGAGCCTATCTTTCCTATCCTCTCTAGGAGGACTTCCCCTGGTCAAAGTCCATCCTCTTTCCTCTTTTAGGTGCCAGTTCCGAGTCTTCAGTACCTCCTCCTCTTCAAGCTCGATATCCAGCCCCCTCCCTCCTCAGTTTATTAGTACTAACAGTCAGAATGCGCAGGTCGGTGTGAATGGTCTCGTTTGAAACGTGAGTTTGTTGCCAATTTTAAAAATTGTGATTGAAAGGTTCAAATTTTTGAGTCTGTGCTTTTTAGCAGGTCCATTGTATCCATTAAAGTTCTCTAAGAGGGATGATTTAGAACGTCTGTGTAGTATGGAATATAGTCTTAGTCGAAAATT
Source organism: Halyomorpha halys (assembly GCF_000696795.3). NCBI lineage: Eukaryota > Metazoa > Arthropoda > Insecta > Hemiptera > Pentatomidae > Halyomorpha > Halyomorpha halys. The sequence continues at coordinate 251,442 of NW_027108914.1, read as the reverse complement.
TAGCGTTTTACGTTTTGTCTTAACGTGTGGCCCCCATGTCAACCTTCTGTCATAAATAAGTTACAGTATTTTGTTTTGATAAAGGAATATAATATATTTTTTGTGGCATAGAAATTAACTTAAAAAAAATAAAGTTATATTTTACAAAATAATTATTCTTATTATAAGTCTTCGATTTACAGCCCTGCCCAACAAATCACATTATCAAACAAATAATATCTTTACCATTTTACGAGTATATATTCTCAAATCCAGAATAATGGTGAAGGTAAAGTTTTATATTCAGTGCCATTACTACTTGAGTGTGAAGTGGAAGACAAACAGGAATGAGGACTTGAGTTCTTGATATGGCTGATTCAAGAGAGTTCGGCTCAAGATAAAGAAGTCCGTAGGAGTTAAGTGCTCTAGAAGAAAGTTGCCGAGAGTGCCCTGTAGGGCTGAATTTCATGGGTTATACCTTGAGAAAGAATTATGGGCTTTGGATGGGACACCTGCCTGCAAACTGAGAGGAATTTTATATCTCAAGTACTCCTTCACTTATACGAATGATTATGAGAATAAATATATATGGACCTATTATAATATTTATATATTTTATAAGAGTTATTATCATTAAGTAAAAATCTGGGGAGTGTGATGTTGACCAAATGAGGGTAGCTCAGTGGTAAGGCACTGGGCTACTAACTCCAAGGACTTGGGTTCGAATCTGGCTGTGACAGATAATAATTTATTCTACTACTGAAGTCGTGAGTCACTAAACAGCCTCATAAAGTGGGTACCCTTAATTGTGAAAAATCTGGCGGTTGAACGAGATTCTGACCAAATCGTTTCCTTGCACAACCGTTGGTCTAGTAAAAGAACTTTCGAACAGCACCACTGACCCTTTATAGGTTAGTGGTACTGATTTTTTTTTTAATAATAGTAATTAGTTTGGAATCCCCTAAGCAAACTAAATGTTGTAGAATTTATTATAAACGGTTTGATATTATCGGAAATTTTTGTTGTTTATAAACTGAACTTTGCTACTTAACTGTGATTTCTTAATTATAACAACGTATTATAAGTCATTTTTTGGAAGATTTTATATTTAAGCCCATTGGAGCGAGGGTCCCAGAACGCTTAGTGCAGAAGGTAGAGGTTCGATTCCCACTTGAATCGGTCAATATTCGTAACTAAAAATTTTGAGGCTATATAATAGGCTCCCAATAGCTAAAGAGGACTTTAGCAATTAAAATTTTCTTTTTAGTTTTATATTATATACGTAAATTGAGTATACTTGTTCTACGTTTATTTTAAAAAAATATATAATACTGATTCATACTTTAAAAATTGTTTAAGATTTGTTAGAATTTTTTGAAAATGTATTACATAAAATATTTGGGCCGAAAAATAATGAGTTGACTGGAGAATTTAGAAGGCAACACAATGCCGAATTAGGGGGACTGCACCGGGTAAATATATATATTTTTTTTAAATTATTTATTTATTGTAATTTACAACTGTACAAAATAATACAATAGGTAAATATGTTGTATGTACCGGGTAAATATAATTCAGGTTATAAGAAATGACAAATAACCTGTTCGTGCAATGTAGAGTTTAGTTAAGAGCGGCCCCATAAAATGTATTTTGGAATTTCTAAATTGCAAAGCACTATTTAGAAACCTAAAAATTAAAATTTTCAAACTATTATCCGTCCTCCTGGTCATTACATATTCGAATTGTGGTCTTTTACACTAAAAAAAAAAGTATTGGATAAAATATTTGGACCCGAAAAAGAAGATAAATTATAAGGCTAGATTATGGTATCTGCACCTGATAAATTTAATTTAGATTATAGCGTTGCAGTTTGTTTGTAAGACATAGTAACCAGTGGATCTCTAAAATGTGAATAAGCACTGAACCGAAGAGTGAATGAAAAGGCGAGGGATTGGCCTAAACGTGATTAGGAGGATTACAAAACGGCTCTTGTAGATTGGGACTGAACGAGGTCCACAAGCCTGATGTATGTAAACAGCAATTGTTTATACCGGGATCGAACCTTTAGGTCGGTAAACCTTTATCATTAAAATAAAACATAAATATTGGTTGAAAAATATTTACTTGTATTTAAAATATTACTTATTTATAGATAAGAATATATATTGTCATTGCTGTTTTATTTTATACAATAATACGATAGTCGTCATTTAATTAAACTGCGAGACGTTGCTTCTTATAATAAGGGATGAACAGCGCCATAAGGTTTTTGAAAAATGGTATTACGTAAATTTTTCCGACCTAAAATGATGGATTAATGGAAGACTTTAGAAGACTACACAATACTGAATTAAAGGACCTAGACCCTGTAAATATAATTAAAGTTATAGCATTGCGGCGTGTAACGTTGTAGGGCTTAGTAACGAGCGAATCCTTAAAATGTTAATAAACACTGAACCGAAGGGCAAACGTCCAAGGGGTAGACCGAAACATAGATGGGAGCATTGCGTTAAAAATCATTTAGTAGAATCGGGTTTGGAGGGGCATCACTGGAAGTATGTATGTAGAGAGCGATTGGTGGTATAGGCATCGAACCTGCGGGTTGATGAGGCTTTCATTATTTTATTTAAAATTATTTTTATAATTCATTATTATATGATTCATTATTATTATCGTTATATTATATATGTTGTAAAATTGTTATATTCTAGGATTACCAATCTTGTTTTATTTCAATACACTTGTCTAATAAAATTGTTTTGTCTTTTTCAGGTAAGTAATAATTCCGGTATTACCATGGCTTAGAAGTGAGTAAGAATAATTAAATTTGTTATTAGCTGATTGAATAATATATAATACCTATTGGGTGCATGACTATATTTATATTTTTATTATATTCGTGATGTTCATTTTATAGCACTATAGTTATTATTGTGATTGCGGCTTTAGTGCATTTACTCAGCCTCCATTGGCTCATTACAAGTGAGGTGGTGAGAGGGCTGCGCTGGGACCTCGAAGAGCATTACCCCTCAGGGGTGGGGAATAAAGTGGGCTCGGGGATACTTAGGTTGACATTGTAAATAATGTATATAATTTATTTTCCTTAGTTTGATTATGTAATTTTCATTTATTTATTTTTCTTCTTTTATAAATATAGAGATTTTATTTATTTTTAAATTTATATTTTTTATTTTATTATTTTTTTACATATTATGTTTTTATTTAATTTTTTTTGTATGAAAGTGTATAATTATTAATTATTACTATTATCTCTTGTCCAAATTTGTGGTAAATTGTAAAATCATCAATAAATAAAATTTTGTACTAGTTAAAAAAATAATAGTTATTATTATTACTATCACACATTTCAAGAATGGTTATATTTAAATAATTTTATTCTAAATAGATTTCTCGTTGGTACTTCTTATACAGTTTTTTATTGCCTTACTTTAAATCATAAACGATCCAGAGATGAGGTTAGGAGGGATAAAGGGATAAAATATAAATAAAATGAAGGATTTCAGAGATATTTTATTTACTTTTAAATTTATATTTTTATTTTATTTTATTTTTTTACCTATTTTATTTTATCTATATATTTTTTTTGAAAGTGTATAATTATTACTATTATCTCTTGCCTAAATTTGTGGTAAATTGTAATATCATCAATAAATAAAAGTTTGCAAATTTAAAAAATAAAATAGTTATTATTATTACTGTCACACATTTCAAGAATGTTTATATTTAAATAATTTTATTCTAAATAGATTTCACGTTGGTACTTCTTATATAGTTTTTTATTGCCTTACTTTACACAATATTGTTTCACTAGTTAATTATGAGAAAGGCGCTGAGGATTTTCTTTTCTCTGTCGTTTATATATAAACTTTTTTTTTGACTCGTGACATCATCATAAACGATCCAGAGATGAGGTTAGGAGGGATAAAGGGATAAAATATAAATAAAATGAAGGATTTCAGAGTGATCTTTATCCAGTCTTTAATCCTGGCTGGTCGAGCTTATGTGTTAATAAACTTGTGGTTCCATTTCAAAGAACTGCTATTAAATCTTTTTAAGATGTGTCAGCCACGTGAGTTTCGGCCTTTTATGAGGAAGGGGGAAACAAATAAAATAATGTCTCGCAAAATAGTCTGTGTTATATTATATAATATAATATATTATATAATATCTGTGTTATATTATAACAAGCCACATTAGCATTGTTGGTAACGAGCTCGCAGACAATGCTGCCAGGGAGGCACTCACGCTCCCTGGCCGAGGCACCGCCGTTCTTACCCCATCAGAACTCAGGACACCCCTTAAATTACAAATATTGCAGGCCAAGTGGGATGAAAGTTCTCCGAGTAAATTAAAAGAAAACCATGGTCGGCATCCTACCGCAGCAGCAGCAGGGAGGAAGTTGCTCTAACCCGCTTGAGAATAGGTCATACTCTCCTCACGCACTCTCACCTAAACAGATAACTGCCACCTTCAACGTGCAAATATTGACAGTCCATTCTCACGATTAGATACATTTTTGAAGAATGTACTCACTATTTGCCAACAATAAACAGGATAGGACTGATCCCAAATTTATCATTAGCTCTAACAGACAAGAAAGTTAAAATTACATTAGTGTTCGAATTTTTAAAAGCACATCGCCTTCTTTCTAAATTATAACTCCTCTTCGATTTTAATTTTTTTCAAAATTTATTAATAATTTTTCAAAACTTTTAGCATGCCATAGGCGTTGATAAATATATATATTTGTGAATTTTTACCTTCAACGATTTCCAAGTTGCTTTATAAAAGTTATCAACATCAGCGATTACAGAATAACCCCGTGTAGGAATATGGCTGCTATTATGTGAATAAGAGGTAGGTAGGTATAGCTTTACAATAGATACTAGGCCATGAACAAGCTTACAATTTTCTAAGTTGTGTAGAGAATCAGCCTGTTCGACCACTTACTTAAAGAACACCAAAATTGTTCGTATGTTCTTATTAGAAGGACACGACAAACCTCTGGCACAAAGAAGTGGGAGAACCTATTGAATAAGAACGAATGAATCCCCGGCAAGCAGAGCAGAGCTGAGAGTGGGCTTGTTTCTGGCTAGGGACAGGACATGTTCCCCAAAAACACCTCCATAGGAACATGGGTGACATGGATAGGCACCACATTATAATATATTTAAGATAAAGGAAAATAAAACTAAATGAAGAAAGAAATCATGAAAATAACTTATATTGCGCTGCTAGAGAAATAATATAAAACAAGATCGTTTACTGTGGTGTAAAAAAAACAAAAAAATACCTTAAAAGATAAGGTCAAATCTTTTCACATTATGTATAAAAAATAACTTAATATTCATGACCTAAACAGTTTTATGAGAATTTTTGAAAAAATGTAAAAATTTATTTTTAAGATAAATTGATACCTAATAATAGGTAAAGAAATACTAACTCCTTGGGAGGTCCTGATCCTTGGGGTTCGAATCCAACTGGGTAGAAAATAGTTTTCTGTTACACTGTAGCCGTGAGTCAAACCTGTGGGTTATGGAGCCTTCCAGGGTGATGAATTGGCTACCCTTAATTAGGTAGAAATCTGGCGGTCGAGCATGATTCTGATTATATCACCTCCTTGCACAACCGTTGGTATAGTAACTGTACATCCTTACACAGTACTGGACCCTTAACTTTTCATGGGTTGTAGGGGTACAGATTTTTATTTTAATTTAATATGTAAAGAAAGTACCGATATGTTTGTTGTAATATTTAAAGCTTAAGTCCAGTTCTGTCTCTGGACTCCGGGGCACTCAGGAATAGCTGGAAATGAGGCAGCGGATAAAGCGGCTAAAGAGGCTGCTACAATGAACGTTCCACCACTCCAAATTTACGAGCCGAAAGACATAAAGGCATTTTTAAGGAACAGAATCCGAAAAAGTTGGGATTCAATGTGGGCTGCCGTACCACTCACCAATAAATTGAGAAATGTAAAAAAAAATACACAAATGTGGACAAGTGCCATAAGGGGAAACAGAAGAGAAGAAGTGGTTGTTGCAAGAGTAAGAATAGGACATTCCAAATTAACTCACCTTCACTTAATCACAAAAGAGGAACAGACTATATGCCAAACCTGTCATTCCCCATTATCAATAAAGCATATAATTGAAGAATGCCCATCATTTCGTCAAGCCTTCGAAAATAATAAAATTCCACGAACAAGAGAATTGGCCCTTAATGACTCAGAAGAATCCATAGACAAAATAATAAAATTTCTCAAAGAAACACAACTAAAATATAATCCACCAATACCGACCAGTGTAAAAAGGAAATTGTCTACATTCAACTATCAAATGTCAAAGTCAAGAAGATAGATAAGTAAAAAGGGTGTAATAACCTAGATGTTGATCGCCCTGAATAAAAATCTAATCTAATCTAAAGTCCAGTTCTGTAAATATGTCAAAATATACCGTGTTCGTAAGAAATTTTACATTGTTGATGTGAATCGACAAATATGAAGAAGAACTAAGTCAATATAATTATTTAGTTAGTGGTTCTTTAGATTTTATATCAGTCATGGAAGTTATTTAGTTAATTAAATTTGCTTGGACATGCGCATAAAACAAAGATTATATAATTCAAATTTAATGGAGTTGAAATAGCACAATGCAGCTAGACAATAACAAATAAATTTCCATTTACAGTATTCAAATCATTTATTCACATAAAGAAATTACGAGTATTTGATAATAATTAGGCAAATAATTCAATAAGGCGCCTTTGTTTCAATCCATTCATACAATCTCGAATAGGAGAACTGAACCATTGTTTGCTGAGGTCGAAATATGAAATAAAGTGACATAATAAGAAGTCAGAGGTGTGGTAAACAGTTGAAAGCGCTCTCTAGCAGTTATTTTCGAAACTGTTGAGAAGGCTTTTTCATTTCAGACCTGAAGGATGGGGATTAATTCTTGAAAGAGCAAAGAAAAGTCACTCCCTCGGCTCCACCTGAATGCTGCCGTGACAGTCGGAAAAATGAACTCATTAAAATGGAACTCTGCAAGAAACGCTACATTAGCGAATTTTCTTTTCGTGGAGCGTATTTGTTAAAAGGGTGAAGGAAATATGGAAGTCATAACTCAAAATTATTTTTGTTGCAAGAATTATTGTGGATCTCTGCCTGAGAGTAATTGTTGTGTCCAAACTTTTTTATTGGGGGATGGAGATGAGTGTAAAGATTTGGTTTTCAACTTATTTTTAATTAGGTTTTAATCAGATGTTTCTAATCTCATTTTTATAGTGTATGTGAATAGTTATTAACTAATCGATACATTTGATGTTAGTAAATAAATCGAGATAATTAATTTTGTACATTTGAGGCACTCTGTCGTGAAATATGCTATATAACATTATTACTGATCTTTTTTGGTTTCAGTGAGCTCTTTAAGACTAATAACACAGATTTTTGAATTTTTTTTTTCAAAATTTGTATTTTTTAAGAGACAACGCTAATATTTAATTATAAGAAATAATTCCTGGTTTAAGACGAATAATTGCAATTAAAAACATTTTAAAATTAGGAAAGTTCTTTTTAATTTATTATGTTTTATAACCGAGTGTTTAATAAAATTAGACATTTCTTATTAAGGTTTTTTTTTTAATTGTAATAAAAAACATTAAGTAATTATTCTACATTAATAATATAAAATGAAGCTTGTTATAGAATGAATTAAAATTATAATGATGCGAAGATAGTTGACCCTGGATTGAATATATGAGGAGAAGATGGTTGGGGGATGCGGTCAAATTATAACACAAATAACTTTAAAAAACTTTTGTATTAGTACCAACGCTTCGGCAGGAATTTCTAGCCATCATCAGGGCTAAGAATAAAAAAAACAAGATAACAACCAGTGAATAAAGGATATATAGAAAGATTAAAGTACGTTAAAAGAGATGATGAAACTATCGGAAGATGAAGAACAAGTTACATGGAAGGGTTAAAATAATAATGTTAAAATATTTAAAAGCAAACGTATATTTTATTTTCATAACTTTAAAAATTATTATTATGAAATTAAATTATTCATATTTCGTTGTTTCTTTGAATTATATAGCCTTATATCTTTATTTTATGTTATTTTTCGCACATATTTAATTACTTATATATACGTTTTATTTCCCACTTCTTTCATTACTTTATTTTTATCTATATTCATTCTGTACAATTATATACTTTAATCTTTTTATATATCCTTTAAGAACCACTTAACTTATTTTTTTTGTCTTTAGCCCTGATAAACGTCCAGACATTATGGCCGAAACGTTGGGACTGACAAATAAATTTGTTTTAATCTTATTTGTGTTATTCAATGACCCCTAACTATCTTCTCCTCATATGAATTAAAATTACATTAAATTTAAAACACAAAGACATTTCTTATAGAGAAGTTTTTAATTTTTATCTGACTCAAAAGTATTGTTTTCGCGTTATAGCTATGTCAGAACGTTAAATAAAATTATTAAACTCGGAACCCATATCGCAAAGAAGCATCCCAGGGAGGCTAATAATAACACGCTGAGGGGAATAATTAAGAATGTAACAGGTCCTAAAAATGGAGAGGATGAAAATTCTAAGATAAAGGAAGACATTGCAAAATGGTCTGCTACCTTCAAAAGCCTACATGAGCAAAATACCATGAATACTGCGGATTTTGACGAGGCCGTAGGCAAGTTTCTAATATTTC
>NW_027108914.1:225990-240108 GCF_000696795.3 Halyomorpha halys | reverse complement strand
AAAAAAATGTAATTTATAAATTTGTATATGTCCAGTCACGGATTGATCAGTATGCTGTGTAATGTAGCAACCCGATGTATTTGGGCAGCATGATTGAATAAATTTCTTTCTCTGTTCAATCCTTTCGAATTTGTTACTTTTAATTCTTAATTGTAACAAATGCTCTCAAAACATTTTAAGATAGTAGCCGTAAGAGGAATATTAACATATTATAGACATCAAAAGCTAACATATTCTGTGCAAAACATTTACTTATTGCAATTCTGTAATTATTTTGAATAAAAATACGTATATCCAATGCACTATAACTACCGTTACTATGTTTTGAATTTCTAATGCACTAACAGAATTTTATCTTTTTAATTAAAAAATGACTTTTTACATTTTTTTGTTATTTCGACATTCAGAATCTTTTTTCATCAAAACATCTTCCCATTCCGGTAGTTAAGATTTTATTCTTTTTTTTTTTTTTTTTATGTTTTCTGCGACTTTCTCATTTGCATGGGTAAGGCTGTTTTTCTTCCAAGAAAACAGAATTTTCTTTAGGCACTTGCTTCTTAAGAAATTGATCAATACTGAAACGTTTTCTAGTGCGTAAATAATTCACAATGTTTATGAAATTTCGAAATAATAATTTCAGGAAATGTTTTGAAGGGATCTCAAAATTGAACGGATGAAATATCTCTTGCTTACAACTTCCGCAACTCTTTTTGTAAGCTTCCAAGATCCAATGTTTTATTTAGTTTAATAATATTTTTCTTTAGATTTATTTTTTATTAATATAGTTGTTTAAGAGTGGTTTAGTTTCTTTTTAAAACAATTTTGATCTCTTTTCTCTCAACTTTATTCTTTTTTAACATCCGACGTTTCGACCTCTCAGGTCATTCTCAAGGATTCCTTATTCTGTCTCCATTCCTTCCTGTTCTCCAACAGCCTGTTGAAGGTAGGTTTCTGTGTTTTCAATTGGGGCTTGTTAATGAACAAAAAAAGTAGTTATTGAAAGTTTTAAATTTAGGATAATAGTTTAATAGAAGAAATTATTAGGACAAAGGCAATTAGCCGGCAATAATGAATTTTAAAGGAAAAAAAAAGGAATGGAGACAGAATAAGGAATCCTTGAGAATGACCTGAGAGGTCGAAACGTCGGATGTTAAAAAAGAATAAAGTTGAGAGAAAAGAGATCAAAATTGTTTTAAAAAGGAAATATTTTTCTTTTTTATGAAGATTAAGTTCCATGATAAACTAAACTGATGACAAACTAATACTTATCTCGTATTCTGTGTTGTAAAATTAAAATTACTGCTAATATAATTTTTACTATGATGCATACAATAATTTATGAAATATTAAACCAATTAAAACTTCAACTATCCTTCAATCATTAATTAGGTTTTGGACCACGTCCATTTTCAAATCAATCTCTCATGACCATCTTCCTATTATTAAACAAAATAATAATATAACTTCTTGAATTAAGAAACAATGTTAAAATAAAAATATTTCTTAAAACTCACTATTTAGAAACCAAAAGAAAATGTACTAATTAACAAATAAGCATCATTTAAACCGCAAATAACACATGTTTGCAAATAAATTGTTAGGAATTAATTCTTGCTATTAAATTTTTATATCTTATGCATTGAATGCTTCATGTTTTATTTGAAATTTAATTTTTAAGATATGGTTTATTGTTTTATAAATCTCTAAATTATTTTTAAAGATATAAACATATATACAAATTTTTATTTTTATTATTATAAATTTTTTTATGTTAGTAAATATTCGTTTAGGATTTAAAATAAAAGACACGTGATTCGAAAGACAGGTTTTATCAAAGAAAAATAATCGTGAGAATATTCCCATTTGCACAATGGGATTACCTCAGCACAATAGACCGACCTTCAGTGTCGCAATAAGGTATACAATTACATACAACGCAATATCTTAGCTACGAGGAAATTCAAAAACAATATCTTAATTTTCTTATCGAACATGATAACCTGCTGTCTGATTATACTGTAGGAATCTAGAGGCAAAATTTGATACCTCATCAACTTTAATACTAGTCCTCAATGCTGGTATTTCTTTCTATATATTTAATTAGTTCTGTCCAAAGAATTTTAATAGTTAAATGTATTTATAATCAAACTTGTTATGTCTAGAATAAGTTACATGTATTCTCATTCCTATTACCTTTACTATCATACGAAGTTTTTAGAACAAAAAAAAACCAACGTGTTTCAATTAAAGCCCAAATTTCGAAAGGACTGAAAATACAAATTTTATACAGTTTTGTTCTAGAACTTGAAAAGCTACTTTTAGTTAGACTAAAAATTAAAGACGACTATAAAAAATAGTTTGTTTTTTTTTGTTTAAAATTTCAATATAACTTTAATTTATTGTATAACTATTTTTTTCTCTAACAAAAACCTTGAAAATTGTTTATTTCAATTAAAAAAAAAAAAATACTAAGAAATTTTAAACTTCAATAAATGAAGCACTAGGTCGTTAAATATAACAGATTTTGTTGTTTTGTTTTTTTTGACAAATTTTTATTGGTACAATACATTCTGCCACATTAAATGAAAATAGGTATTAGTGATACAAAGACACATTCAAGCTATAAATGCCTATTAACTAAAAATGATAATAATAAAATAATTAAGTATAAAATAAAATGAATAAAAAATAAAATACTAAAATGAAGAAAAAATAAATATCACAACTATAAAAATTCTATCTTTCACAATATTAAAATGTTTGTTTAATAAATAATTTTTTCCCATTTAAGTCTCAAAACTATTCATTTTTCTTTATAAGTCCATTGTTTCGGCCAATTCGGTCATCCTCAAGGACAATCTTAAATACAAATTGATGTGGCTCTAAATTTGTATTAATTGGTCGAAATGGTGGATTTACATATAAAAATAAATTTTTTTGAGACTTAAATGGAATAAAATTTATTTATTAAACATTAATAAACAGCCTCAGGATAGCGAAAAGATTATATATAAATTAAATTGTTAATTACAATGTTTTAAATTAAAATAGTAGTCAGTTCCTATAATTAAACAAGAATGTTATAACTTTAAAAAGCTTTAGAATATATGGTTCTTTATATATTTTTTCTGCAGCTAAATTCCTGAAAATTCCTTATGACAATTAAGAAAACTTATCAGTAAACCATGAAAAGCATACTTAACATCATAACAGAAACACTGTTGTAGCAAAACAAAATAAAGTATAGAATCGATGGAAACGGCGTGGCTAAGAGATAAATCACTATGCTACTAAGTACCCAAATCTGGTTGTCGCTGGTAATTATTTATTCTTTTACTGTAGCCTTGAGTCAACCCTGTGGTCCGGAGTCCATCCAGCCTCGTAAATTGGGTATCTGTAATTGGAAAAAAATCTGAAAAATTCTTACCAAGCCCCCTTCTTGTATAATAGTTAGTCTAGTAACAGTACATACTCACAAAGCACTATAATTTTTTTTTTTAATTTTTATTGCGTGCAATAATTTTTCTTAATAATTAGAGAAGAAAATGTAATACACTATAAAATATAAAATAAAACGATTTTTTTTTTTTTAAACTGCACTTTATTTAATTTTAAATATAGGATTTTATTAAGAAAAAAAATAAACTGAACAATTGAGGTTTATTATTATATAAATTGTTGAAAAATTGTATTACTGGATTTTACTCTTAACAAATTTATTTTATAATTCGTGGCATCTACATGTTTTTCTCTATTCAAGCCTTTGATTACGTGTGGTGTAATCCTTCATTTACTCTCTATTAAAAAAAGAAAAGTTCATATAAATTATAAAAGTATTATAAATTATATGTAATTAATTAGTTGATTAATGTTAAACTTATTTTTGTTTCTAAATTACGACTCCCAAAGCTTCTTTCGCCTTGACCTCCAGTGAAGTCCCTGACATCCTACGGAACAATAGCTACAGTGGTCCTTCCATCTGGTCGAAAGAAAACCCCCAACTAGAGGAAAGCCATTGAGTGGAAACATTAAGCAGAAAGCCAGGGCTTGTTCTCTCCCCGTTAGCGGTTAATGAGTCTCCTCTAAATGACAAGTGCAAGCTAGCTGTATGCTCTTATTCGCATTGAGAAATATTTTAAAAAGAAATTTCCTCATATAAAAAAAAAATATTTATGAATATAAATAGTCTCATGGACTGTAAAGGATGAGCAGCTACTTAGTTTGCACTGATGACCCAAGACACAAGCTGAGTGTAAAAATTACTTCAATGACATGATGAACAAAGGTTAATTTGCTATTAATTTATTTAATACCAGATCGGGCTGGGGGGTCTTACACGGTTTGTGCAAGAGGTAGATTTTTTTTTTACAATTGATTATGGTGGGGGGGGGTATAGTCTCATACAAAAGACACACCTAACTATATACAAATAATATATATAAATTTAAAATAAAAGAAAACATAGATACATTAAAATAATTATTCTTGATAAAAATTAAGTTAATAATAAAAACAATGACATTTATGGATTTTACAAAATAAATAATTGACTTCTAATTAAACAAAAAAAAGAAAGTGAATTAAGGAAAAGATAAGAGAACAAAAAAGAATTTAAGATAAAATAAAATTTTATAGAGACAATAACAGTACTTTTTTTTTTTTACCAGATCGGCCTGGTGGGCCTTACATGGTTAATATAACTTATATTATATATATTTTTTAACAGTTGATTATGAGGGGCTATAGTCATGCAAATGTTCTTATTAAAAGAAAAAATAATAATAATAAAATAAATACATAAGAATAATGCTTCTTAATAAAAGAGAAAAGTAAAATTAATAACAAAAAATAATGATATTGGTACACGTAAATAAAACAAACAATTCTCTTATAATAGTAAAAAGAAACAAGTTAATTTGAAAAAGGGAAGAGAGAACAAAATAGAGAAAAAAAATAATAACAAAAAAAATAAATAAATAATAATAAGTAAATAAAGGTAGTGTGACTATGAATTAATTTTATATTTATTAAAAATTTATAAAAGAATATCTTGCAGCAGTCTGGGCTTCAGTCTTCAATTTGAGGTTGGGTTTCCCAGGTTGTAGGTGTTGCACTGCCCCTTTAACTGTCGGTAACTGGGAGTGGAACTACATGAACCGTTTTTTGATATAATCCTCTATTGACTCCATTTGTAATTCGCGATGCAATTGGCTATTTCTTATGAACCAAGGAGCATTAACTGCGATTCTTAAAAAGCATAAATCAAATATCTTACCAATATTGGAAACTTTATGATGAGGTGGAAAAGAGGATCGAAAACAGAAATGTTTTATTAATACCTAAGGGGCCCAATTTGGTATTTCTTATGAACCAAGGAGCATTAACTGCGATTCTTAGGACTTTATTTTGAAAAAAATTGTAGTTTTTTCCTTTTCGTGAAGGATGCCGCTCTCCAGACTTCACAGCCGTACAACCTGAGAATTGTTTTAAATATAACAACCGTTGTTTCTGGTTTTAGTTTGGAATTTCTGTTTAGGATAGGATATAGCATTGCTAACCTTGCATAAGTTTGAGTTATTTTGATGTTGATATGGTGATTCCCAGGTATCTTACTGTTTCACTAGCAGGATTATATTTCACATTTTTATCTTTGAGGATTAGATTCGGTGGATCTGGTGGCTGTCGAAGAGTAAAAACTTTTGAGTTGCATTTTTAAATGTTCAAGCTAAAATAGTACTGATAAATACAGAATTTATAACTGGATGTCCTGCACCAACCTGGACTTTAGTCTTCGGGTTATGGTTGGGTTCCACAAGTTGTAGGTCACTGCTCCTTTAACAGTAGTAACTGGGAGTGGACCTTCATGAATCCTTTTTCGATTTAATACTGTATTGTCTCTGTTTGTAATTCCCGATGTAATTGGCTGTGAAGACAGATTAAATATTATCTTTCATAAATGGTTCTCATAAGTCCAAGCTCCCAAGAGGAGAAAAGAAGCAGTTCTTTCACTCCGATTTTTTATTAATTTAATGCTAGTAATAAAAAATTACAGTTTAGTAATTATAAACTACATTTTAGAGTCAAAATTGGTGACTCTGTAACTATAGTTAGGGTGAATAAAAAAAAATAATGGCTTTTCTAGAAGTTACATTTTAGTTCTTTCAAGTAAAACAAAAATAGTGTGTTGCTTCATTTTAGAAAAAAGTTTCAATTTTTATGTATACTATACAAGAGATACAGCAAGTGTCTTTAACAAGTACACATTGAAGTATTTAAGTTGTACGCTTCTGAAGTGTATTTTATTGAAGAAAACCTAAACTGAACCCATATTTTTATTTGTAGCTCTATATCTTAAAACTATATTAAAAAAACTGCATAAAAAATTATTTAAAGTGCTCAAATATGAGCTTTTTTAAACCAAAATTTTTTTTTCTGAACTTCAAGAAATCAATATTTTGTGACTTAATTTTCGTAAATATCATGAATATCACGACTTCTAAAAATATAATAATAAATTATTTTATAGTATATTTAAATATTTTGATAATTTATTTATAATATATATCTTTACGGCGGCCAGTAGCACATATATAAATAGAGATTTAATTAATTGTCGTTTTTTACAATAGATAATTTTTCAAGACGATTCCTACGATGAACTGAAATACTTATTTGTAACTTCTAAAATTTCTCTGAGTCAGCTTTTGATCTTTCTCTTAGTGATGAGGGCCCAAATGAAGTGGAACCATTCATCACTGATATCGCTTACTCCTGAGACAGCCTCAAGCGAAGCATTCATAACTATGCTAATACCACTCCTAGTACAATGACCGTTTCGAATTAACTTGGAATGGCCTAAAGCTGTACCGCCATACTGAATCAAAAGCCCCCTGAATGGACTCTTCCGCCCTTTCGGCTTCGGATCCCCTTCATCCCTTCGTTAATATTGTAATCCTTCCTCCTTGAATAACTAATCCGAATATTCCATAGTTAAAAATTAATGCACCAGAAAGGAAGAAGGATTCATTTTATAGAGGATAATCTTAAATAACAACTCAACTTCACTCCCCCCCAAATAAAAAAAATTAAATAATCTCCGGGTACTGATCTAATTCAGAGTATTTTGTTTTTTGCTTCCTCATTACCTATAGCTATAGTTCATGTAGGTATGTATGTTCATTAACTGTGTGTAAAAAAAAAATATGTAATCATAACCGAAGAGTTTCAATTGGATTTTACGTATTAGGTATTTTTTTTTAAAGGACAGTACTTTCTGAGAAGATACATTTACTGGTTCAACGGTTTTGTAGAGCGGAGAATTTATCAGAATCACGCTTGACCGCCAGATTATTACCCAATTAAGGATACGCATTTTATGAGTCTGGATGGATCCCTGTGGATTCCTGAACCAACAGGTCTGAATCACGGCTACAGTGAAACAGAAACTATTATATAATAAATCTGCGTGTCAGATTCGAACCCGGATTCTTGGAGTCCACACTTTCTTACCGCTGAGCTACTCACTCCCACAGTTAGATATAATAGAATACATTGAGTTCCGTGTTCGTCTCTCTGTATCGAAATTTGTATTTTCAATATATATTCAATGGCTATCGAGTTTATCAGGTTCTGTATTTTATTTCCCCTTACACGTGAGAGAAAACAAATTCAAACAGTTTGAGATTTACTTTTATTGTAAAATCAAATGTTACATAAAGATCCAAATCTATTTTTTACAGACTTTAATCTCGATAGCTGGCAGATTGAAATAACTAACAATTTTTAAGATTACCTATAGAGGAGAAGATGGATAGGAAAGGGATATAGTTTAGAAGAAAACTTATACCCAATGAGATGATACCTTGTAAAAATGGAATATGAAATTTAAATAAGGGTGAAAGAAGGGGAGGTACTGAATATAAAGAAGACGACAAACTATACAAAAAATAAATCCTAATACAATTCGTTAGTGCACTTACTCAGCCTCCACTGACTCATTACCCTCACATGTGGAAGATAGAGTGAGTTCGGGAATCCTTTGGTCGATAGTGTTAATATTGTATAAAAGAGTTGTTTTTGTTGTTGTTTGTTGCTTAAAGGCGTAAAACCCTATGGTCATCAACGCCTATGGCATGATAGAAGTAAAAAAAATAAAATAAATAAATAAAAAATAGAAAAATAATTTTTAAAAAAATAAAATAAATGAAAAACATAAAAATCGAAGAGGAGTTATAATTTATAAAGAAGGCGATGTGCTTTTAAAAATTCAAATACTCCTGTAATTTTAGCTTCCTCATCTGCCAGAGTTTCGGATAAATTTGGGGTCAGTCCTATCCTATTTATTGTTGGTAAATAGTGAGTACACTCTTCGAAAATATGTCTAATCGTAAGAATGGACTGACAATATTTGCACGTTGGAGGTGGCAGTTTTCTGATCAGGTGAGAGTGCGTGAGGAGAGTATGACCTATTCTCAAGCGGGCTAGAGCAACCTCCTCCCTGCGGCTGCTGCGGTAGGATGTCGACCATGGTTTTACTGATCGTTTTATTTCTTTTAATTTACTAGGAGAGCTTTCATCCCAAAAAGTATAAAAGAGTGTAAATGTTACTAGTAATTATATTTTATTATATTTTTTTATTTTTGTTATTATAATTTTTTTGTTTTATGTACATACTGGATTATGTTCATTATTTTCTTTATTTATATATTTTGAGAGAGATTTCATGTATTTTTATTTTAAGTATGATTTTGATCATTTATCGCTATTCCTATTGATCAAAAAAGTTGTAGCAGATTGTAATATTTATCAATAAATAAAGTTTTAAATTAATAAAAAAAAATTCATATCCTAAATGAATATCATAAAAATCCAATAACTTTTTATGTTAAAAGTAAAAATATGCCTATCTGTTATAAAGTTTGAGTAACAAATATTTAATTCCTGTTGCTATGGAATTAGGCACTTACATATATATTTTATTCATACGTCGTTGAAATCATGGCTGCTACATATTGTAATATGGCAACCTTATTACCTTGATTAAAGCTGAATCTATCACCATGACAATGATTACAACAAATTAGGTTAAGTACTCCAAACTGGCCGGCTCTGAACGTGGAGGTATTCCATTCGTTAGGAGGTCAAGGGGCCAAATGGATCCAATGGAGTTTGTAATTGGGAGAGAGGCCTCTTCTATTGGTACTGCTGTGTGTGAGACTATTCCGGTGGAATTTCACGTGTCGCATAGTCTAGAGCGAAACGAGTCAAGTCTATTATAATTAATATTGTAAATAATCGATATCTATATTATTTTAGGTAATTGTTGCCTCAGTCATGAAGTAGTGGACAAGAGAAAGAAAAAAAAAATCGATCCAAAAATAGAGAAAAATGTTTTATATACATTGGGTTGCTATAAGACGCAGGCATATTAAGCAGTCAATGATTAGATATAATATTAAAAAAAAAATTAATTACTATTTAACAAAGATATAATAATATTTTAGTATACCTTTTGTTTTTTTTCCCATTATATGTGTTACAACTACGTTACATATTTACGTAACATTTTTGTTTTATTCCTATTGTCTATTCCATCTCATTAATCTCTTATTTCTCTTATCCAGAGATCTATCACTAATATTCAATTTATTTCATAAATTTTACTAAAAGTTTAAGAATAATCAAACGTTATAACTTACATATTAATATATAGTTATAACTTACAGTACGCACACGTTAAAAAAAAAAAAAAAAAGTAAACTGAACGGTAATGAATTGAAGAAAATGCAAAGTAATGTCATCCTTACACAAATCTAACTTGTAGTTTTAAAATTTCAGTTTAAAAAAAATATGACTTTTTTAGAAGTAACATTTCTTAAACTAATTATCTTTAAGAGCTCTGATTCAGCTTAAATGTTTTCCACTTAAAAATACTTCAGTTTTTTTTTCACTACTATTCATCATGTATTATACTTAACAATGATCTGACATATTTTTTTTTAATTACTAAAAATATTTTTGATATTTTTCATTTATTGATAGATATTACAATCTGCTACACAGTTGTGGGCAATAGGTAATAGTGGGGCATCATCACATTCATACTAAAATAAAATTAAAATAAATAAATAAATGAAAAAAAAAATATTAGACACGCGTATCGCTATTTTTTCTTGTTGACTTAAAATAGTAGAGCTTCTTTATATGTTTTCGGCGTTCTCAAAAATAGAAAAAAATCGATTTTATGATCGTACATAAGGTATCAATGTATTTTAACTTCTACGATTTTGAACATATTAGGGTCTCTGTTAGTGTTTTTGGTGGTGCTAAAAATGAAAATAATATCGATTTTATGATTTATCTTGCGTATCGATATATTTAAACTTTTACGACCTCTTACATATTAGGGTCGTTTTCGAAAGTGTTGAAAATGAAAATAAAGCCAATTTTTGTATCCATTTACTTAAATTTTTTCGCAATATATGCAAATGGTCAAATATTTTAATATTTTTACGATTTCTAAAAAGTAATAGTTCTAGTATATATATTTCTTGGATATACCTTTACAATATAGTTTTAGCATTAAAATGTATTATAAACTTCTAATACCAGAACTTTTAGACAAATGCTCAAATAAGTTTTCATGAAATGTTTTTTTAGAATAGATGTTACCACAAGAACATTTTAAATATAATTTCTACTTAAATATATTTTAAAGATCATTTTTTTTTAAATTAACAATTGTCACTATCCAATCAGAAATATTTCATAATCAAATTTTATGTCTTAATCCTAGCCAAAAATGAATTTTGTATCAACCTTTCTGATAAAACATCTATTAAAATAATTACAAAATTATTTAAAATTTAGAATATTCACCACCAAAATGATTTTGTTGAAATTCGATATCAATTTTTCAGGCGGATAGACTTCATATTCTTATACTTTTTTTTTTAAATTTTTAATAATAATTACTAATAAATTATAATTTACAGAGATCGTTATTCGTAGAAGCCATGTTATTACTCAGTGCTCTTCATTCAAAAGCTCTGCCTTTTAATATCCGGCCTAGGCGGTTTGATTTCTACTCTGTGACAGTTCTATAAAATTAATACCGAACTCTATGACTAGAATAGGTCGGTGTCTGCCAATTGGGGTTTGAGTAGTTTCAAAAATATTTTCTTCTCAAAATGAAAATTATAAAAGAGATACACTATTCTTACAATATGTATAGCAACAAAATAAAAGTAAAATTTAAATATCATATAATGAAATTTATAAGATATTGTGTATTTTTGTGATTGGTAACGAGAAATTTAAGTCAGTAAACATCGAATTTCGGTATTACATTGACGGCATAACTCATTAGCAATTAGTCTCTTGTGAAATTAAATAAAAGCAAACATCGTAAAAAAAAGCATCAAATCTACTCCTTAGTAATTTTAAAATCTTATGAAATAGAATGAAAAAAATAAGCAGAAAAAAACTTTATTTGTACATAATTTAAAAATTAGATATTTCATGTTCAAATTTGGTATTTCTTAATACTTTCTCTCATCAGTTTTGTTTTGTGATATTTTTGGTTAATTAGCACCCCTCAATTGACCTATTTTGTTGTTTTTTCCCTTTGGTTTTTAAGCAAAGGTAAGAACATAATAAAACAATTAAATCACTTTCGGTCTGTTTTCCATATAATAATAGGTAGAATATTCGACGTGTGTGACGTAGCTTAACAACTCACATATTTTAACTTACAATGTCATAATTCTAAATGGTGAATTTTTGTACGTCCATATTCCTTCTTTATAAATAAGTTCGTTTGGGTTTTTTAAATAGATTTTACTATAGTTATAAAATTAAATACATATTTTATTGTAAAGGATACGCTTACTTATGGTTAATAATGGTTTAACATTTGGGAATTTATTTTTTTCATTAAAGGCTAATAAGAAAACTTAGTTTAAGGAGTCCCGATGATATCTAAATAGTTTTTGACGAAATAATTTTATAATTTATATTGATAAATCTGCTTTCGTTTGTTACATCGTTCCAGTCCAAGTACTCAGAAAAAAAATGCATGAGAGCACTCATAAAAATGGGAGCAAAATTAAATCATTCTATGCTCTCTAACAGGTCATTAAAAGTTAGTAACCATCCTTCAGTATGAGGGAAGTTTGGACGTTTTAAAAAAAGTCAACTTTAATTCCACACTTCGGCGTCTGTGGCTGATGAATATCAAAATGTCTCTTGGAAATTTATACAAAAATATTACTTCTATAAAGTAAAGGTGACTTATCAACTGGTTGTTCAGAAACCTAAATATATAAGAGTAATATACATAAATATAAATATTAAGTTATCTATTAAAAGTCAATCCTTTTTTTTCTTGATTGAAATTTCACACCAAAACTGAATTGATTTCAAAATTTAAATTTTTCCCTTTCAAATAGGTTTTATAAATCTGTTTTTTCTTTTAAATTTAACTTATTTACACGGTATGCTTCTATTATAATTTTTAAAAAATCTTTCTCAAAGTGGATTTATTGTTAATATATTGAAAGCTCCTCGTATGCAATAAACTTAAATATGCCGATCATTATTGCATACTATATTCATGCCATTTTCCAATTTCAGGCGCTTTTTAAATATCGCTTGATTAAACTATCTATTTATAGTTAGTTAGTCTAAATTATATACCTATTCCCGTTTTAAGTAAATATTTCAAAAGTGATATAGGACTTTCGCTCCCTGGGATTTTGGTGGGGCGGGTCCGGCATGGAAGCATTACCTTTTTGGTGTTATTATCTTTTGTGAGATTGTCATACATCGACCGACCTACTCGATGTAAGTGTCTGTTTCAAAAGTAAGGTTACCACGGAGGATGAGAGAGGTTTTCAAGCCCCTTTCTAATTCCAGGCGCTTTTTAAATATACTCGATTAACTATCTTAAGTCTCCTATTCCCGTTTTAAGAAATATTTCAAATTTGATAATAAGGTCGTCGCTCTCTGGGGGTCTTAGTGGGGCGGGTCCGACCGGGAATATTTCCTAAACAAAGTATTAACAAACATTCCTTTACAGGGATTTTTTTTCATATTTTGAGATCCTTAAAGGATCATATATAAGGATACATATATATTATAATTTAGTGTGCTTAACCCTGAAACACCTTAAGTATATATAAGTAATATGGATCGATTTTTAAAATAAATCTAATGATTGTATATGATTTTAAAAAAAAAAAAAATTCTAAAACTATAGGGTGATTAAAATTGTCCTTCGGAAAATTTTTTTTTTAGTTATTAATAAAAAAACATAAATTGTGCATAATAAGCACATTTAATTGTGTTATTTGAAAAAAAAACAAAACAGAAATTCTCAATATTCGAAATAATAAACAATGAATAAATACCAGGTATAAAACAATTTTATAAATTAATAAAGAAGAAAAAAATATAAACATCCGATTTTTCCAGATTGCATTTCGGCTTCATTATATTTTTTCAAACTGTTGTTTTCTTGGTAGCGACAGAATTTATATTCCTTATTCCCACTTTGAGAAACTCTAAAATACGAATTTTTATTGCAACTTTAGATTTAAAAAAAATCAATAAAAATTGTAATAGCTCTAAAACAAGCCTACTAATCTACAAAAAACTTGGGGATGTATGTAGGGTGGTAAGTTTATTTATTCTATGGAAACGAGTAAATAATTCTCTTACTTTTACATTCGTATATCTTCATGATTTTTAAAATATTTACTCGTCCTGATTTATTTGGGATCCGTTTAATTAGAATCAGATAGAATATATTTTAATAGTTTATACTCAGAGAAACAACATACACCAGCTGCGCTTACAAACACGTGACGCGCCTGGTCAGAAGTTCTAGTTTAGAATAATCCTGACTTCCTTATTTTAACATCCTTTATTTTTTATTTATTTTTTTCATTTAAGCGTTTACTCCTACCCATGAGTTTAACACTGGGTTTCAGCTCTTTATGGATATATATTTATAAAATTAATTACTCTGTTTGTAACCCCTTATAATGCTATATGGCAAAGGAAGGGCACCAGTTACATGTTTATATACTCTGGTTTATATTAATATTGTTATATATA
>NW_027108914.1:219660-225940 GCF_000696795.3 Halyomorpha halys | reverse complement strand
AGGAGGTAAAAAATACTCTGTTTGTGTTTATAATGTAATATTTGTTTACTTCCACTTACCTACATACGAAATATAGTAATGGAAATATTGCGATCGTAAAAAATTCGAATTCCAGATTTCGACGAAAATACATGTTTTGAGGTACCCTTAGTCTAAATACGAAGTATCATAAAATTGTGTGTGTATGATCAGCCAAGCTCAAAAATACGTCTGAGATGTGACATTTTCTTTTTTCGGAAAAATAGACTAACCGGAAGTGCCACTTAATAGAAACTATTTTTAACAATTTTTCTTTTCTCAAAAATGCCTCTAACAATTTCGACTAAACACAGTGTATCAACGTGCAATTGAATTTTTTAAATATCACGTAGGCCCGTTCTCATTGGAATAAATAACAAATGTTCAATCATTCTTTTCCTTAGTACCTTTATAGTAACTTTTATTTCTAATTTGAAATACATAACCAGTTTTCATTTTTAGCTGTAATAAAAAATGCCAAAAATAGAAAATATTCAAGAATCGTATGAATAACTAAAAAAGAAAAAAAAGGAATAATACAGAGGGATTTGAATCGAAAGAAAAAAAGAAAACGGCAATACCCGATCTTCATTCTGATTTTTTTCCTTTCCTGGTTCAGATGTTTTTTTTTTTTTTAACACATACAAAGCGATAGCTTTCACACAATTTTACCAATCCACTCAAAACTTGGGGACGTACATACGTCCCCAAGTATTTAGAGGAGTAATAATACAAGAGTCCAAGAGGAGAAAAAAGGCAGTTATTTCACCCCAATTTCTTATTACTTTAATGAAAACTATGCATAATTACTAGTAAAAATTGATGATTCTTCCAAGTATAGATAGAGGGAATAAAAAATATCAGCTTTTTCAAAACGTTAAAAAAAAGTAATTTTTCAATCGGAGCTATATATTTTTAAAACTAAATATTTACTTTCAATACTTCCCGAGATGAAGCTTTTTAAAAAGCGACATTTCATTAAACAATGCACTTAAAAATCAGTCGTTAGTGAATTTATTTTGAGAAATATATATCTCAAAAACCATTCGACGTACAGATGTCTTTTAGCACTCAAATTAAATCTCGTTTAATGTACTATGAAGTAGATTATGACGTTTATCTTCCCAGGATTAGTAATTTTCATGATATTTGCTCAAATAAATTGATTTATAACATTCCGGATAAAATTTCATGTGCAAAAGTTATATTTATAAGGAGAATATCATAAAAACTACTACCCTTAGAAGATACGTGACACTAACTACTTTATAGTAAGTTAAATTAAATTTATTTTGAGTACTGAGGCAAACATATGTACGTCTTATGGTTTCTCAGATAAATTTTTTCAAATCAAAAATTTTATCCGAACAACTAGAAATAACTATTATGTGGATTTATTTCGTAAAATATCATAAAATATACTACTTCTATGAAGATAGACTGTATAAACTACTTTATAGTAAATTTAACAAGCTTTTATTTGACTGTTAATAGACATTTATACGTCGGACAGTTTTTGAGATATAGATTTCTTAAAATAAATTCACTTACTACTGATTTTTCAGTAATTTTTTATGAAATATTGCAATTTAAAAAAGCTATATCTCGGGGACTATTGAACTTAAAAAGCTCAATTTCGTGTCATGATTTAGTAAATGTACTCTACTTTAAATGATGTTCTCTTACATTTTCTAGTGTATTTGGTAGTTTTAACGATATAAAGCTGCCTATTAAAAATTATGTTTTTTTTAAACGTTTTAAAACGACCAGTCGTTTTTATTACATCTAACTATCATTGTTATTGATCAATTTTAACGCTCAGTTATCATTAAAAGAATTACTAATTGAGGTAAAATAACTTGATTTTTTTTTTTCAAGGGCTTTGAACTATAAGAAGAGCGGACTTATAAAAAGTATTTTTTACACCTTTAGTGACGTATTTGAAACTTCTTCAAACATGCTTGGCAGAGTCATTTTCTTAGAAAGGCCTTCTTTCCTAAAGAATTTATTAATAAGAGAAAATAGCAAAATGGAAAAGGGTATTTTTTTAATTAAATTCATGGAAATTGATAATTTGAAAATGATTAAAAATTATGTTTCCAAATATTCTCCTTTCATCAGACCTTGAAAAACCTTTGAGTTGTTTGTCAGAAACTTTCAGTAAAAAGGAGTAATATTATTATATTAATATTAATGCATAGTTCTGATTTTAGTTCAAATTTATCCGTTCTTTTAGAATAAATAGCTTTCAAACTTTACCGTTCGGTTTTTATTACGCTTGTTTAAGAAAATGTATAAATTTTTACTTTGATTGTTGTGAAATTTTTTTTTCATTCTCATGAAAATGAGAGATTTTTTTTTTACTTAAAGAAATTATTTTTTTTAATTATGAGTATTATTAAAAAAGACTTCCTGTCAATTGTGAACAATTATAAAATATTAAAATTAATATTAACTTTTACATCCATTGAAGAATGGTGTCAAAACTGAGGAATCAAAATAAATCCTAACAAATCCCACCAGATCACCTTTACTCTCCGTCGTAAACCTCTACCCTCCTGTTCTTCAGTATCCTTTTTAAATACTCCACTAACGTCTGTTTTAAAACAGATTCGCTACTTAGGACTCCATCTTGCCAAGACACTTACTGGATTCCACAAACAAGACTGGAGCGACGAGAAACTGCTCGTAGATTCCGATTACTACACCTACTTGACAAACGCTCTAAATTTCACTACAAAAAACTATTATATATTATGATAATCAGATTAACTTGGACTTAAAGAACTGAGTTCTGCGGCTCTACCAAACCATCAAATTCCTCCTGTATCCAATCCTTACAATCTAAAATCATCTGTAAAATCCTTGATTCTCCGTATTATGTCCGAAATAAACTCATTCATAACATTCCTTTCGTTGCAAATTGGTCCCGAAATAGATGTGCGTCCTTTCATTCATAACTCTTTACCCATCCTAACCCATAAGTTCTTAATACTCATCTCTGATAATCCTCCGTGGCGCCTCTAAAGAAGATGACCAAGGGACCTTCTAATTTAAATTAATGTTAAGTACCACTGTTGGGTTGTTCCTTCCCAAGACTATAATGTGTTCGAAACCTTCCTCTAATTGATTTATTGTATTTTTTTTGTACACTTATAAATTTAAATAAATAAATAAAAAATATTGATTTTTGCATGGTTTTCAAATTTGGAACTGTTTTACATCGATTTTTTTAGAGGAGCTCATTAAAACAAGGGATAAAGTTCAATGTCATAAACTAGGCATAATGTATTCATATATATTATTTTTTAAATTTGTAATAAAGAGATTGAAATGTGCAATATAAAAAAAAATAAGAATGGGAAAATTCAATATAAAAATAAATATATACAAGTTTTTACTTTGTTTAAAGTTTTTTTTTAAAACGTAAATTAGAATTATTGTTTGACTAAAAATTATCAATTGATTCTGAATTATGGACTATGTTCTTCCAATATAAAAAATAATAAAAAAAAAAAAAAAAAAAAGGTCTTACAATATAAAAAATATATAAAACCACTAAAATGTTTGAAAATATTTAAAATAAAATGCCAAATATGGACTAAAAGATTTAATGGCGCATACAAAAAAACAAAACAAATAAGCTTCTAAAATATAAAGGATGGAGAATATACAAAATTAAATTATTGATCCAGGTACGGCCAAAATAACTCAAATAGTAATAAAACTATTTATTATGAGAAAACGTTTCGTCCACTTTGCAGGGCTTCATCAGGGCTAAAAAAGATACCAACAACTAAAATAGTGTAACGAAGTAGGAGAAAATATAACATGAAATAAAAGTAGAATAAGGTGTAGCTAAATATAATAATGTGAAAATTTATATAAAAGGAACGAAGTAAATTAAAGAAATTAAAATTAAGGTGTACAGTAAAAATATAAATAAACAGATTTAAGACAATTAATTACAACGGAAATAATAATAAATAAAAAAGTAGGTTAAAAAAAATACAGTACACATAAAAGACGGAAAATAAGAATAATTCCCAAAAAATAAATCTTATTTTATTTCACTATGCATCTTAATTTTATATTATTTTATTTACTTTCCTGATTGTTAAAAACATTTTCATATAATCATATTTATCTTACTTCGATAAAATAAATTAGTTAAAAATTGTTGAAAACATCAGAAAGTTCTTCTAGGAAGTATTAACATTTACCTGTACCAAAGTTCCAGAAAAACAATTGAAAATATAAAAATCCTTTCGCTAATAATTACATATTGTGACATTAAAAGTCAGAAATGATAAATGATATATATTAAAAAAAAATCGTTATCCAAGGATGTGTTCATATTTTCTTCTGACTTCAAGAATTCTTTTGAGTTCTCAATTAATAAATTGTTTTAAATTTTAAATGGAATATAGTTTGTTACACCTTAAGCGACGATATAACACATCATAAAAACAACATATACATATTATAGTGATAATAATTTAACAATATTAGAAGATAATTCTTCAAGTTCTTGTTATTTCGGAAGATTCCTCTCTGCTCTTGGTCTGTTTGTGTGTTATGACGTACATTCCAGAACCTCTGAAGACTCGAAGACGCAAACCTTTTGTGATGACATGATCTGACTCACCCTTCAGTCTGCTTCGTGTCACAAATATCCGTGGGAGAGTCTGCAGTTACAATACGGAAGTGATACAAAAAATAATAACTCACATTTCCCCTTTCTCGGTTACACGTGTTGTATTGTGAAGAATTTTGTACAATTCTATAAATATATTATAAAATCTTAAATTGTTTACCTGTATGGCGTTAAATGCATAAATAAATCATAAACGGATTAGCCAGTGATATATCTTACATTATGATAAATTACCAGATGGATTTCATAATTATTTATAAGAAACTTAATCTTCTATTGGTTAAAATAATTTTCGATTACAAAATGATCTTTGCACATCATTAAAAAATATGATTAATTAAATATGAAAAATTTGACAAAACCTTCCTTCAATCTTCTGCTATGAATGATGTTAATAAGTAGAAATAGAGGCAATTATTTATGTGAACAAGTTTTATGTTTAAAATATAAAAAGGTTTATATTAATATGGACAAATTAGCCTGCAGAAATTTTTTTAAAGAATATGACGTCAATATTTGGGGCCGAAACGTTGGAGAGTTTTTGAAAATAAATGTTGAGAGAATATTTGGATCAAATTTGTGTGTGTTAATAATAAAATAAACCACTCTCAAACGATCATTACAATAAATCATTAATCTAAAAAAAATATTTCAAACAAATTTCTCGATCTTAGATTTCAACTTTGAAGAAAACGATGCACTTATTTGTGTTCTAAATTATATTAAATATAAGTACTTCGGATGAAAGTTAGCAAAAACCTAAAATCCATATTGTACGAATACAATTATTGAATATAGCATTATTTCGTTAATTTTTCCTTGAAAATGAATTTTTGTTTTTTTTCTGGAAGTTCATTTTCAATAATAGAGATTTGCTTTATTAGACCAGTTTTGCAATTTTATTTAATTTATACCATCCAAATATGCACATATATACATCAATCGTCAAACATACGGATTAAAATTTGGCTAGATACATCTGAGTACGCTAATTCGTATAGATATTTGAACAGCTGCTTAAAAGATGCATTCAAACGAAATACAAAATGCATCTAAGTCCGGATCTAGATTATTAGATAATATTTTTATAACACTCCCTACAGTTTTAAATATCCATGCTACCTACAACTCCTTATTTTAGAACTCCCATCCTTAATTTTCCTCAAAATTTACTTGTTCATAAGACGGAAGGGTTGTATAATGACTTTAAGTTAAGTTCAGAATAAGCCCTAATACTTTGATAACTTTTATTACTTAAGATATTACATGTTAAATGTCTTTAGCATAATTGTATTTCGAGTATAACTCGGGAACACTTCGCTCCTTGGAATTGAAGTTGGAAATCATATTATATATTGTTTGATGTTAAGAGCAAGTCTTAATGCCGTAGAACGTTTTACGCGTTACAAAACTTGGGATGAAATTGTAATATTTAAGCAGCTCATGAATTAATAAATAAGACAGTATTAACATATTTGTTAATGAGTAAAACATATAAAAATATTGAAATTGTGAAAAAATCTGCCTATTATAATTATCCCTATATAATCTGCCTATTATAATTATCTCTATATAATCTGCCTATTATAATTATCTCTATATAAT
>NW_027108914.1:218327-219565 GCF_000696795.3 Halyomorpha halys | reverse complement strand
TGCCTATTATAATTATCTCTATATAATCTGCCTATTATAATTATCTCTATATAACCTGCCTATTATAAGTTTCAGATTTATTCAAGATTCAGGTAATAATTAACTGGTTCTTAGTTAACTGTGGGCTTAATAATTAACTTCAAATAGACAGAGTACTGGTGCGTTTCTCGTGGATAGGAAGAGCAGTAAAAAGCTGGACATATTTACTCGTTCATTAACATTAACATATCTGCTGGTCTGGAGTTTAGACTGAAGAGACTCATGAATTGCTTCGTAAGATTTATCTTCGTGTTTCCAAGGCGCTCTCATGTATCTCGTTGGTGTATCGAATTGAAGTAGCCCTATCCAACCTCCCGAAGGCAATACCTCCTTGGTGTTTTCCTATTCCAAGTTCTTATAATCGAAAAACCTACCTATATCATTCATCCATCCATTTATTAAACACTAGATCCCAACTAATCAATTTATATAACCACCTTCTTTTGCAAACACTTAGTCATACGTGCTACTTCCTTCTGGAATTCTCTTCCTAGCTCCATTCGTCAATCTTCATCAATACTTTCCTTTAAACAACACTTATTCCTTCACTTACTACATAACCAAACCTCCGTATCATTGTGAACAACTTAAATAGGTATATAATTGTTAAAATTGTAAATAATAGCTAAACTAAGATTTAAATGTAATTTAATTTTGCTTAATGGAAACTTATAAATATTTGCCAGACAAATAACCATAGTGTGTTATCCCTATATTTATTCTCAATAGACATATGTCCCAAAATAAAATTATTTTTTCATTTCAATTCTTATTTAAGTATCCAGATTCTTTTCACAGAAGAGCACGATTGGTTGGGTCGTAACGCTTTGGATCTCTGATGATTAGTTAAGGCCTAATTGTACAATGGTTTTTGATATAATGCTTATTAACTAATCTAACTAAAATTTATTCGTAATCATTTATTTATGTATTTTGTGTATGGATAGGTTCTAAAATTGAAGTTTTTATGGAATAGTCTCTATTTTAACAAACAGACCTAAATCAAAAGGGATTTGACAGTGCATTGGTTGATTTATAAGCTAGAAGTTTTGAAAGTTTTTAAAACAGTGTAGTTGGATTCGTTCCAAAAGAGGTTTCAATTTGGCCATCATGAAGATAAATCCATTCGCGAGACCTGTATGACTGATCTCTCTCTCTCTCTCTCTCTCTCTCTCTCTCTCTCTCTCTCTCTCTCTCGC
>NW_027108914.1:215828-218171 GCF_000696795.3 Halyomorpha halys | reverse complement strand
CTCCCTCCCCCTCCCACCCTTCCTAGCCTACAGTATGTATACTGAAAAAGTTAAAAATACTAAAACTTTAAAAGAACTCATTTTAAAATACTCAAAGGAAATATAAAAATATCTATAGTACATTTTTATAGTATTATCAACTATGTACATGTAGTAATAAATTTGTAATAACATTTTATTAGGCGGTAACGAAAAAAAAAATATCATAATTCTTTAAAAGACTTCGAATATACATAAGTAGAAAAAAGTATGTTTACATAATTATCTATACCTACAATAAATAGTATTCCTAAGCCCGGTACGCTTACTCCCCTCAAGAAACCCTCAGCATCTCCCTCTCAAGAAAAACATGGTTCTGAGAGACTCGAAGTTATTATTCAATGTAATCCCTATATAATTGCCAATGGTTTCTACTCTGTATTGTTTCAAAATATCTTATGAAATTATTTATTTTTAAATAGGAAAAGGAACTATTTTAACAAAAAATATACAAACATATTTAAAATACAAATTCTATCTTTAATTTTTTTATTTTTTTTATGTATAGTGTGTGTGATAATATTATACACATCAATTATATAAAATATATGAAGAATCCATGTCAGAAAAACAATAAAAACATACAATGTTTTGATTAACATGATAAATGTTTTATTATGATAGGAATATCTTATGTGTACTAACATTATGCCAGAAGTCAATAACGGTATATATAGTTTACATATTTTCGAACCTTGTATAGAATATTAGTATATATAATCTTCAAGAACCATTATTAATTCCAATTATGTAGTGTGTTGATAGAATTTCCTTCATCCTCCACTTAACTTAAAGGATTGTGAAATTGGACAATTGGTTTTAAATTTTTTTTCCTCGGTAGAGCAGATATTAAGTTTAAAGTTTTATTAAAAAGTTTTTCAAATTACGAGACAACTCTCCGAGTTAGGAAAGTTCTGGAGGTGCCAAATAGCAACTATCAAGGCTAGATATGCCCTTAACCAAAAAGTCGTTATAGTAACCAAGTTTGGATAAGTGCCCTCTCTCAGTTCCAAGACATGGGAGTGGGTGTGCTTGAGAGGGAAACAGACTTTGACAGATATTGGAGCACTAGAAGGCAATTTAGTCAGTGGTATAGGTAATTTACGAAATTGTCATACGGTTTCAATTTCTTAAAAATACTCAACATGATATTAGGAATCTAATTTGTTATGCCATACTAAACTGAAATTGGACTACCTTTATTGATAGGTTTCAGATTTGTTTTTAATTGAAACAACTTTAAATGAAGTAGCTATTAATTACTTAATTTGTATAATTAAATTAAATTTTATAAAATTAATAAGAAACAACAGATGTATTTTTAATGTAAATCTGAACGTTTTTGTTCGAATTCAAGGCGGAAAACTTATAGATGGTTATTAATTCCCTTGTAGCCAAATAAAAAAAAAGAGAGTTATCAAGAGTTTATAGAAGCTGATAAAATTATAAAACTGTAAGATTTAATGAAAAGGTTTATAGTCAGATTTTTATTCCTACGTTATTGTTACGAGTTTCTGATCTTGTCTCATTACTGTATTGCTACTTTGATTTTAAGTTGTTATTTAGAAAAAAAATTAACTTTTTGTTTTTATTCTTTTTAATTACATTACTTTCACTCAGATTTCTCAATTTCGTATCACTAATTATGAGGATGACCATCTGTTCATGCTCTCTCTAGATCAATTATACCTCATATGTAACAAATCTCTAATGTTATCGCTTTTTAATTTTATAGTCTAAATACGCCATTCGCATAGCTTAGTTAATTCGTGAGCACGACACCTTTGGAAAATAAATTCAATGATTAATCATATCCTATTATATATTTAGCATGCGGGTCTGTGGTATCTAGTTATTGGTTTAACTATATAGTTAATACATTTCTAAGAAAGGTCGGTTCTCATGAGTAGTCTAAAGAGATTTATTATAGAAATAAAAATAAAGATAAACAATATAAAAGCTGTTTCTGTACCCCCATCCGCCTTAGAACCGAGGTTCACTATAAAAGTAGCAATATATTAAAGAAACTGGCTAAGACAGAGTGGAAAACAGGAAATACCCGAGAGCACCCGATTTCTTTCGATTCCAATCCACAGTACACGAAAAATTATCTTTAGTTAAAATGTCGTATTCTAGACAGAAAAAAAGTTGATTGCCTTTTACACTGTCATTAGAACAGAAAAATTAAAATTTGTCAATACCATATCTTATTGTAAATAAATAAAATTTAAAGGAATTTGATAAATATTGTTTTTCTATACTTGTAATGACAATATTAAGATTTTACTTTTACTTACGATATAT
>NW_027108914.1:214681-215668 GCF_000696795.3 Halyomorpha halys | reverse complement strand
CAAAGAAAAATCAATGTATCATTCTAATGACATCTTGTCTCAACCATTAGTTTGCATATAATATATATATATATATATATATATATATATATATAGTAAAGGGTAGTATTACTACTCTTAATAAAAATTATTTTGTAATGTTCAAAAAATAACTTATCTCCAATTAGAGTGGAAAGAGAAAGTTTATTTTTTTGTGAATTTACTTAAATATTTTATAGTGAGCTGTTACATTAATACAATTTCATTCATTAATTGTAGTGAACAACGGTTATACGTAAGGAGGTGATATTTTAAGATCAAGCAGCCAGATTTATCCCCAATTAAGGGTACCAACTTTATGGGGCAGGGTGTACCTCAAGAGGGATCTTGAACCCACAAGGTTGACTCCCGGCTACAGTGAAACAGAAAACAATTATCTGCTACAGCCGGATTCGAACCCGGTTCCGTAGTAGCTTAGTGCCTTACCACTGTGCCACCGCGCTCCCTCCATTCATTAGTACAAACTATAAATCCTTTATTTAAAAGGTTTTGACGTGAAATATAAATTAGAGAGAATAATGAGATGACACTTTTATGTTGTTTTACGATTCGTCCTCACTAAGAAATGAGCTCATGATTTTCCTCTTGGCTTATTGAAACAAAATCCTCTTAGGAAAAGCAATTAGTACTGCCTTTTAGAACTGGAAGTAGAGATGAAATTTCTATCTTAATTAGACAAAACATTCCTAGAGGATGTAGTGTGAAAGCGTGGGTATTGGTTGTTTCTAAACTATTTAAATATTTGATATATAATCTTTTTACATTCTTCAGACTAGTTGAAATGAAATGAAATATCTTTTTGTACATGCAATAAATTAAAATCATTACAAAATATAATATAAACATTAAAGAAAATAGAGAGAAATTTTTTTTTTTTAATAATTTATTTATTGATATTTACAACTGTATACACATATATACAACAAGTAAATTTGCTGTAGGTACATA
>NW_027108914.1:207394-214319 GCF_000696795.3 Halyomorpha halys | reverse complement strand
CAAAGAAAAATCAATGTATCATTCTAATGACATCTTGTCTCAACCATTAGTTTGCATATAATATATATATATATATATATATATATATATATATACAACTCTGGACATAGCTTAGTTAATTTGTGAGCAAGACACTTTTGGAAAATAAATTCAATGATTAATCATACCCTATTATATATATTATATTTATCATACGGGTCTGTGGTATCTAGCTATTGGTTTAAGATATAGTTAATACATTTCTAAGAACTGTAGGTCGGTTCTCATGAGTAATCTAAAGAGATTTATATTAGAAATAAAAATAAAGATAAACAATATAAAAGCTTTTTCTGTACCTTACTTCGTAGTACTGTACTGTGTATGTCAGCACTTCCCGGGGTGACCAGCCCTAGTGGGAGACGAGTTCTTTCCTTTTTTTCTTCCAGACATCCCTGTCCCTAGAAGCTTTCCACCAGAGGGGTCCTGCCATCCTCTTGAACATATCGCTCCATCTTTTCTTTTGACGTCCTCTTCTTCTTTGAAGGTTGTATGGAGTCCATTCTGTGGTAATTTTTGACAATCTTGTCATCTTGTCGGTGGGTCCTGTTTCTTTCTGGATCCAAGCATTGTTTATTCGATCTCTTCTTGAGACTGGTTATTATTGTTTAAATAAAATAAATTGTATTCGATTTAAGTCTCAAAATACTATTTATTTCTTCAAAAGTCCAAAGTTTTGGCCAATTCAGCTATCCTCAAGGACAATCTAAAATACAAAGTTACATCTCAAATAAATAATTTAAAAACTTTTTGCTGGTTATTCTGCCCCAATTTTAGTCAAATTGCTCTATTTTGTCACTCTTCACATAAAAATACATAACTTTTCTTATCAAATCAATTAAACACTTATCACTTTCTTATCACAATCTCTGATGATATGAAATGATAAGAAAGTGATAATAGAGTTAAGTCGATTTGTAATTAAAGGCTTTATATAATTTAATATGAAGAGTAACAAAATAGGATAATCTGACTGAAGTTTATGATCTTGGCAGAATAGCCTGCAAAACGTTTTTAAATTTTTGTTGTGAGTTGTAAATTGAGGATGGCGTATTGGCCGAAACGTTAGACTTTTGAGGAAATAAAGATTGTTTTGAGAAAACTTGGATAAAAGTTATTTTATTTAAAAAACTATTTTACTCAAATATTATTCAATTTTCAATTGGAGTTCTTTTAATTAATTGAGTTTGATCATTAATTTTATTTCAGTTTTCCTTGCACAAAATTTAACTTTAATGTTATTTATTACTTAGTCATGGAAGCTTATATTTCATCATATCTAGAATTATTAATTTTTTCATGTATTATATTCCCAATTCAAGCTCAGTATCCTGCAATGAGCAGCACAACTATTTAATGTGGTGATAAACACAATAAAAACCCTAATAAGGGGAATATGAAGAGAAGACCGAATTTCACGAACAAAGAGAGATCTGGAGTACGTTAGAAAGTTCAAGTACAGGGGGCCCACTTTAGCGAAAATAACAGAATAATTAGAGAAGTTAGAAATAGTATTAGTCAGAAAATGCTTCCATTCACTCAAGGCTTGTTTCTTGGGAAAGAAAAAAGTTACATAAAAGGTAAAAAAAAAGAAGTATATAAGACTAAGTGTATCTCCTTACTGACCTATGTCAGTGAGTGATGCACTGCTACCTCTAGGATAAATCCCAGGAATGAAAATGAGGTACCTGAGGAGGGTAGAGTGGAAAACATGAAAGTTCAAAGAGTCCTGCAATAAGAAGTAATCTAGAGTGAAACAGGCCGAACATATCTACAGAAGAAAACAGGGGGTGGTGGTTTGGTCATGTAAAAAGAACGCAGGAGGGTAGAATGGTCAAGATACTGTGCTACAAGAAGCTTATGAACCAAGAGTTGGTTGTAGAAGATCTAGAGGAAGGCTCAAAAACATTTTGAATGGCGAAGTCAAGGAAGCATTCGACAAGACAGAAATTGCCTAGAATAGACACATCCAGTTGGTATAGATCGGAACTTAAGATCCGGCTCTATAAGCTAGTTCCTCTCACTGCACAGAGGT
This sequence comes from Halyomorpha halys, assembly GCF_000696795.3. NCBI lineage: Eukaryota > Metazoa > Arthropoda > Insecta > Hemiptera > Pentatomidae > Halyomorpha > Halyomorpha halys. The sequence goes on along the minus strand of NW_027108914.1, from coordinate 212,248 downwards.
AGGGGAGGAGTAATCAAGAAAAAGAAAAATATATAAAATTCTTTTTAATAATACATTATCTAGCATAAAAATAAATCCTTAATTATTTTTTATTGGAAGAAGATAATTGATAGTCCGGGTGGATGTCAATAAATATTTAAAAAATAGCAGAACGAAGTATTTAATGTTAACATCAACGTTTCGTCCTAATTTGCAGGCCTGCAAGATAAAAACATTATAAGAAGTCACAGAACATGAACATAAATATATAGAGGAAGTAAGAAAAAAAATTGTTTATACAAAGAATAATAATAAGCTTTAGTTAAGGAACTATAAATAGAGGTGGATAGGAAACTAATTACTAGTACATAAAGCTAGGTGTGATAGAATTGTAAATAAAGAATTAGTGTAATAAATAGTAGAATAATACTTATTAGTAACAGTTGTAAATATGGTAAAATGGTATGTGTAAATCAGAAGTGGCCAAAAAAAAAGCGATTGTAGAAGAGAAAACTTCCTACCAACATTTTAATACATAATTTGCAAAGGTCATAAATTCCTAGAATTCTGACAGCCTGACACTTCCCACACAATATGTTTTGACATACGTGCTACTCTTGTCACTGGACGCAACGCAAGGTCCCATTATTATTATCTTTGTCAGGATATAAATCTGATTATAATTCCTTGGTAAGAAACATGCAAACTCATTCTTCCCTTTAATTGTTAAAGCAACAAAGTAAATTCTAATGTGACTTTTTCTGTAGCTACTTTGAATTAATAGTTTTAATAATTATCCATGTTCTTTTAATTCTCCTGGACGTGATTTTTTTAGTTATTTAAATAATTATTGTTGTTTTACGTAGATAAGCTGAATATTTCCTATATGTCAGTACGAGGTGTTCTCAGTGAGCTATTGGTAGATTAGCAAAAATCAAGTCATATTATCCTTTCATGATAAATTTCCCTTGCCCCCAAAAAAGCCAAAAAATACCCCCCAAAAGTGAAATATTGAAATCAAATTATCAGCCTTACTGTGCATTTTTATAACAGCTTTTTCATATTTATGAACAAATAGTACAACAACTTATTCATTAAAGTTTATAAAAATAAATAAATAAATAAATTGCATTTTATGAGAATTATATCTTGAACAAGTGTCGGTTTTTTAGGTACTGCATGTACGGAATACTACCAAGAAAACGGATTACTATCAAAAGTTGGGAATGAAAATTTATTTTCTTCATGAGCCTATATCTCGAAAACTTAATAAGTGATTTAAAAAATAAAAAATATTTTTGAACTATTATTTTTCTTATCTACGCATACCTCACTGAAATAAACCTTCTTTCTACTGAAAAACTGTCTATAAGCATAGTATTCATTTCACAACCCGTTTCACCCCTAAGACTACGCCTTTGTAAGTAGATCGGACAAACTTTTAAAATAAAAAGTATATTTTATATACTGAAAGGTTGGCCACCCCTGGGGTAAATGGTAAACAGACAGGTGAAGTAAATGTGTACAGGAACAGGTAAAAAGTAATAATTAAGAATATAAGATAAAATGAGAGGGAATTACCTGATCAACCTAAAACACAGTTTAAGACTAAAAAGTTAGGCAAGAAGTAGGTATAGATTGTTCTTACTTATAATAAAGTATATAAAATACAGTTCACATTAAAAGATGGAAAAAGAAAAAAAGAGTAAAATCAAGAATATTTTTTAGTTTAAAATACATTTTATTTATTGATAGATATTATAATCTGCCACACAGTTGGGTGCAATAGGTAATATTGATGAATGATCACATTCATACTAAAATAAATTAAAATAAGAATAAAAATAAATAAATTATCTCTTAAAATATATGAAAAATGCAATACAAAATGAACATAATCAAACTATGCGTATGAAAAAATAAATAAAATAACATAGTGATAAATTGATACAATCTGTAGTCACATTTACACTCTTATATGCAATATTTACACAATCGACCCGAGATCCCTGAGCCCACTCTATCCCCCACGTGTGAGGGGTAGAGCAGAGCTCAAAAGACCACAGCGCATCCCTCTCGCCGTATCACTGGTAGTGAGACAGTGGAGGCTGAGCAAGTGCGCTAAAGCCGCAAACACTTAACTTGAGTGGAGAATCTCACCATTGCTTGAACTCTAATTGTCCATTTTACTCCAATTTTTATTTTACAATAAGTCTCTTGGCCACTACCGTTTCAACCTTCAAGGTGGGCTGTAGGGATGGGTGAAACTAGATAAGGATGGGTTGGAAAGGTTTATATGAAATTTTGAGAATTTGGTTTGTATGAGGTCAAGGACAAATGGGATATGTAGGTCATGGTGTAATGTTCTGTTGGAAACGTAATAGGGTGCATTAACTATGGTTCTAAGGATTTTGGATTGAAAGGAATGGACACGTCTGATGTTTGACGGTTTAGCTGTTCCCCATAATTCCATTCCGTAGGTTCAGATAGGTCTGAGTATAGTCTTACATCAAGAATAAAGGAAGATAATAAAGAAGATTGGAAACATAGGTTGACAGGAAAAAGTAAGAGAGGTGGCGCTTACATTACGTTAGATAACAAAATAATTCAAAAGTAAAGAATATTGGTAAATTAAAGAAAATATTTACATCTAACAAATGATAACATATACAATAGAGGGGGATTGTTATTGTTAAAATGAATCCACCTGAACTATCTTCCTACAATATTTTAAATTTTTATTCAATTAATACTTAACAATTTTCATATTTAATGTTTTATCTTCTCAACTCGGTAAACTATATTAAGACATGTTTACCTTAAACTTTAAACAGTTGTTTAACTTTCTGAAACTCACGTAAGTTAAATATTATTCTGAACAGCATAATTCATTAAACCTTTAAACTTTAAAATGTATTCAAATCAAATATTTACTTTATAACTTCAAGATTTCCAAGGTGAATAATAAATTACTTTATAACATAGATTTTTAAACAACTTAATTATGTTCATACAATGAACTCGATGAAAACCTGTATTAATTTTAAAACAGCTAAAAATATTTTAAAATAATGAGGGTAAAAAAGATTTAGTTTTACTATTTATATGTGATTTTATACATAAATTCCTAGGTCCAATTATTAAATTTTAAAAAAATAAGTTTTTCAGTCATAAAAGGCCATTAGCAATTTTTGTAAAAATTAAATTAAAAACAAGTTTATAACATTCAACAACTGAAAAATAAAAATATTTTTTAATATAAATAGTGTTGAGTAAAAATTAATTCCAGTAACATTTGATTGTAATACTTTGCTCTTTGTGATTGTAATGCATGCTCAACTATTAATAATTATTGCGGACCACAATTACAATTTAAATGGTTGATCAAGTTAATTCAATTCTAATTTCAATTACTATTTTTAATACTATAATTTTTTGCAGTTTTTTTATTAATATATAATTTTACAAGTATAGTAATATTAATTGTATTTGTAATTTATTTTTATCAAACACTGCGGGAATCTTTAGTGTTTATTGTTATGGAATAAATAGAAAGAAAAAATTAGATTTGAACCACTACAACCCATGAAGGGTATACCCCCAAAGGGTGCACTATTTTGTTCGGAAGTACTCTTACTATTCCAACAGTTGTGCAAGGAGGTGATTTTGTCAGAATCTCGTCATATTTTTACCCAATGAAGATTAACAATTTCATGAGGCTGTGTAAAACAGAAAATAATTATCTGCCACAACTGGATTTTGACCCAGGTCCTTGAAGTTAAAGTAGCCTTACCACTGATTCACCCGCTCCCACTCTTATGGAGTCAATAATTGTATTGTAAACTGAAATATTGAATATAAAGTTAAACTAGAAATTAAATAGATATTGAAAACAGAACTTGACAATAAAATTGGTCAAATATTATTTACTAATAAAAATGATGTAACATTTTTTAATTGATATATCTTGTAATTTTATTCGATTAAAATTTTAGTAATGATACCAACGAAATTTTCTCTTACTAAATTGTATATGATTTTTTATTTTAACCAGTATTTTTCAAGGAATATTTTTAGGTATTTAGTCGTTTATAGTCTTCCAACCTTTTAAAATCCTTACTGAAAGTCATCTGTTAACTTAATTTTTAACCAAGCTTCAAGATTTTAAAATTGGGTCCGTTAGTAAGTTCCTAACCTAATTAATGGTATCATCAAGAGTTAATGAATTTTTAATGACACTTACCTTCTTACTAACGGGATTAATTCATTTTCGTGATTAAACCTTGATCCTCGGGACATAAATTCTTCAGTCAAGTATAATTGGTTCGGTTTTATTTTCCAAAAAAAATAATAACTAAATAACAATTAAAAATGATTTCTGTTATTAAATTATTTTCAAGATTAGTCGTGCCAACTATTATTGATTTCTTCATCAGATGATTTAAAAAAATAAATAAAAAAGTTTATTTTAATAATCCATCAGATAAAATCAGTCTTTCAAACATTCATCTTGGAATTTTTTTTCTAATACTAAAATATGCCTTCGATCATTTTTATATAAAAAAATTTTATGTTGAAATCATCAGACTAACTGATGTGTATGGTAGGAAGGTGAAGCAGATTATGGAGTAAATAAAGGCTATAAAATAAATATATTTATTTAATTTTTTGCAGTGATAATTGGGCTACCTAGCACAAAAATCGCTGTAAAAATAATAATTTATTATAAACCTATATATGAGGCATTTTATAAATTTTACATAGAGTCATGTTTAGAAAATAAATTAAAGACATAAAATCTAACGTTACTATTGCTTTCCATTGTAAAAAAAAAAAAAAAAAAAAAAAAAAAAAGGAACCTAAGACATGCCCACT
>NW_027108914.1:205480-205911 GCF_000696795.3 Halyomorpha halys | reverse complement strand
TGCTTCTGTAGCCATGTGTCAACCCTGTTAGTTTGGGGTCTCATTCATATTCACAGAACGCTGGCTAAAAGTTCCTAAATGTTGCTAAGTGCTGTTAATACGTTCTAAGATAATATGTGTGTCCAAAAAAAAAATGAAGCTGAAATTAAGGAAAAAACAACAATGGTTCATAGAAATTCGTGACTTGTTTGAGCTACTTATGTGAACCCCAGAAATGAATGATTTACCTAATTATTTATATGCATTAAAAAAAAATTAATTCCTGTATATTTATATTGAAAATTATTTGCAAGAAACTTTTATTTTATTCATAATATGATTTATGAATTAATTAGTAATTAAATATTTACCTACCTACATAAGTATATAAAATATACAATGCATACTTTTTATTCAAAACAATTATGCGTTAATGCTCTGCAAAAAATGTA
>NW_027108914.1:197206-205430 GCF_000696795.3 Halyomorpha halys | reverse complement strand
TATATATATGCACTGCGTTATTTGCCTTAAGAATTAATTTGTAATGAAATTACTGCGTACGTAAATTGCCACAATGAAAAAACAAGTGCCTGGCTACAAAAAAACAAATATATAATACATCTATTACATTGAACAATAGGATTTTCAACTACTAATATGAGGTCTTTTGAACTTATCCTGCGTTTTCGTTGACAGTTAACATTCACTAGTGAATGTCCGTTTTTCAATTTGTGATTTAACCAATAAGTTGCTCAGTTCGACCAGGATTAGTGGACTAATGAATCTCAAGCTTTCTTAAAACTGTCTCTGTAGCCTGTATTGTGTATGGTAAATTATATATATATACGTATTTCTGATTTCGTCTGGTTTTAATACGGTTATTAAGAATTATATTATCACCTTGCTTCAAATATTAAAGAAATAAAATGCTTAAACTAAATAAAGCTTTTTTATCATGACTATTTTTTTTCTCAAACCTATTGGTGTGCAGAGACTTATCTTTATAAATGGGTTTTATTTTAAATTTTTATATATGGTATTATTATTAGTTATATCTCAGTTATTTCTGCAATAGATTTTATCATTCAGATTTTTAAAACTTTATTTTAGTGATTAAATTTTGTTTACGAGTTTCTTCATTGCCTTGAAGTTACCCATATAAAGTTGTATATAATCTTTATTGTTTATAATAGTGCTTTGGCATGGATATTCCACTTTACAACTGCCTGAGAATCGCTATTGTTTTATTGTTGACAGCATTACTGGAGCTCGTTGTGACTTGACATCTCCAGTCGTTCTCTGTTATTTACGACTATTTAATGGAAAATGGTTTGTAGTTAAGACTGCTACTCATTTAAAGTTAATAGTTACCTTCAGTGTTTCATAAAAAATATTTTTTTTAAAAATTTATTTATTGATATTTACAACTCTACATAAATACATCAAGTAAATTTGAGGAAATAATAATGGTATGGTACAAGAATGTAGAGAAACTACCCATTGGTAGCACTCTAAAAACATGTTTACAATATAAAGTCTCGAGCCCATCTTCTTTTCAGACGCCTCGGAGGATTGTCCGGAATAAAAGAGGAAGCAAGATTAGAAACTAATGGGTTTGAGTGGTTAGGGAGTTTGTAATGGAAGGATTGATATCTAATTCGGGCTAGGTCGGTTACAAATGTTCCATTAAGGTCTTTGTGGATGATTTTATTTGTGACAAAGTAGGGAGGAATTTACGAGGATTTTGGATTGTAAGAATTGGATACGAGAGGAATTCGAAGGTTTAGCAGACCCCCAAAGCTCAACGCCGTATGACCAGATAGGCCTTATAATTGTCATGTAAATCAGTCTTTTGTAATGAATTGGAAGTTTGTACCGTTTGTCTAGTAAGTGCTGTAATAGTAGAAATCGACGCTTTTCGAATAACGACCAATAGGGTTATCCTTATTTGAATCATGTAATAATGGATAATTTATTCCAAAATTCCTGCTCACCCAGTTTTATACAATGGTGATCTTGATGGGCTAAGCCCCTTATGGGGATCTCCAGACAAAAACTTACGAGGGGTATAATAGAAAATTACTTTGATCTGTCAGGTCTACTTCTAAATTCCGGAGAACCTACCATCGTTAGTTTCAGTTAAGGAACCTATTTCGCCATATATCTGTCTCTTTGCAGTCTGAGGCTCCATAGTAGTATAGAATGGACCGTCCTGCCGGATCTTAACAGAAGTGACCATTTTCTAATTCATATAAAACCTTCAAATATAAATTCTTCATATAGAATTAAACTCTAAAAATAGATATTAGGTATAGTGTTGATTCCCTCGCTTTTTCACCTCCAATTTTGCAATATAAACTTGTATTTACAATGTAGAAACTCAAATATATTTTAACGGATCTTCGCCTTGCCCCGATAACACCCACTACGGCATGATAAAAAATCTTCCATTAAACTAAATAGGTTCCTCAATTTTTATAACTGCAAATGTCCCGTTATGGAATTCCCAATCACTTGGCGAGATTCGGTGGCAATCGCAATATTGAAAAACGTAAAACATAAACCATTACCTAACAGGTAGAGATTTTTTGTTACTACTTGTCAAAGTAAAATCATAGAGCGGATGTTATAGTAGAGATTGATGTGGGTAATCTGTGGACCTGATTTTATCTTGTTTATTTAAATAAAAAATATATATTTATTTAATAATTTTGATATCGAAAAAATTCTAAAATATTGTTACAGGGTTAAACGACTTTTTGAGTACATTTATATAGTGATAAAAATAAGTTTTGAAACGTAAAAAATACCCTTCGTCTAGCTCTCTCCTCATCTGAGAGGATCTTATAACATAAAATTAACACTCAAAACCAAAAATACATATAATAAAAAAATAATCATTAATCCTCTAAACTGAATGTCTACTAGAGTAAAGTTACTTGGAAAAGGATAAAAGTAGAAAAAAATATAATAATTAATTTTCCTGTGTTGTTTCACATTGTTATTTCTTTATGACAGGTGTCCTCGATCCAGTTCCTGAGGCCTAACCTAGATTTTGCCTGGAATTATGCTTGTAAGCACCAAGGCGCCTAATAACTGTTTTAGGTCACCTACGTGTGTTAGCTTCTTATGTATATTTATATATCTAGTTTTATGTATATTTAAATAAAATATTTGTAATTAAATAGGTGCAAGTATTCACTTATTTATATCACAACACAATTTAATTTTTTCATTCATTCAATTATTTTTCTATGGTTTAATCTCTCTTTTTAAATTTGTTAACCATATTTTATACTTTTTGTGTGTGTGTTAATAATACCCAACTACCAATTCAAAGATCAAGCGGAGCCCTTTCATAAAGGAAGGATACATTTATATTATACTATCAATAAAATTAAAATAAATAAATAAAAAACTGTGCTACAATTCATGAAGGTTCAGATTTATTCCCAAAATCAGAAGCTCCATTACTTTGGTGACGCAGCTTACTCTCTTACGTGGTGCCTTACTCGCTGAGTTTACGATCAATATCAAAGAAAGTTAAAACCTAAACTGAAGAATTGGTCCCATCGTAACAGAGTCACCAAGCAGGGCCGTGAACTCGTTCACCACCCAGATCAGTAACCGCATATTGCAATGGAAGATGCCACATGACAAGACCTACCCCGTACAACTCATGATAACTACCAAATTTGATAATTACCAAAGTTCTGGAATTCTCACCAAGTCTGGCACGAAGAAGTCTTCGAACGTCCGCTTGAACTGCGGAGATCGCCTTTTGACTTTTGCTGAACAACCTTCAGCTTCCTTTTGGATTATCGGCGGATATTGGAGAGCGCACAGAAGACCAACTCACTATACCCAACTTGGCCCGAAACACCAACAACATGTTTGTCCAAAGAAACTCAAGACCTTATTGAGGAGAGCTAGCGCAGACAAGCCCCTGGCCACAAGGGTGTCCAAATGGTTCTCCTAAAACCACTACTACACAAAGGAATTGCTCATCTCGCAAACTTGCTCAACTCGTGTTGAGGATGCGATATTTTCCCACACACTACATGGAAACACGTCATCTTGTTTTCACTCACTAAGCCGAGCAAGTCTGGAAACGAGAATGATCACCAAAGGCCCTGTTGCGTGTTACCACTCATCGCTAAGGTCTATCAGATTAATCAAGAACATCATTATCATATCATGAAATATAGTAAAACGAATCTTGTCGGATTTAAGTAATCCGAATTTTATAAAATAGTATAAAGTCGGGGTCGGGGGGGGGGCACATTTTCTGATGTCCCCCTTGCTGCGGACACCGGAAGATCCAGAAGACACTGCGACTGCGATGCCACTCTAAATCATCTATCGTGGCATGCATGCTAGGACCTGGCTTGCCCCTCCTATTCCGGAAACTTGTTTATTGTTTAATGTTTATTAATAACCAGAAAAGTCTCACAACTTCAACACTACTTTTCCACACTAATATAAATAAAAAATTCAACATTCGTAAGAAGTAAGAAATGGACAGGTCGATGTATACAAACTAGTTTAAGAAAATAACACAACTTATGATTCTTATTTAAAAACTTACGAGTTTAATTCATTAATTATTTCAAATAAGGACTTAAAAGAAAAAAGTAAAAAAAAAAAAAATATTGGTCTTATTACACCTCGAACTTTTCTTACCATGCAATTGTCCATGGTTTGTTTGGTTTCCCTATAATGCAGCACAATCTATGCATTCATTACTCATAACAGTAAAACACTTAAAAGTAAAATTAAATGTTTATAATTTCATTTACATATTTATTTTTATATCCCCCATCAAAAAACAATTTCTTCCCTGCTCTCGTACAAATCTGTGCTACCTACTTATCTTTAAAAAATAAATTTTGCTCCTAGTTCGATTCTACTCTAGGATATAAAAATTCACTTTGCCTTTTGAAATTTATCTGAATGATGAGTTGAGTTAATGCATTTTATGATGTTATATGTTGATTTATTATACATTACGTATCTTTGATAAAGATTTTCTTAGACGTTTGGTCATAGCGTAATTCGGATATAATTTCAAGAGGTGTATTCGATATTGAATGTTTTTGGAAAATATATTTTTATGAAAAAATATATAAAGCCAGTTGATCCTTCTTGCAATGCTATTTCCATGCTAGCTGAAGAAATGAAGGTCTAGAAATTTCTCGCTGCTAGATACAGAAGGGAAATGAAGGACTGTGTTAGGGAGTGAAGTATTGTCCTTTGGGAGCTGTATGGATCATGTGTACTGAATCATCTCTCTGCGGTCGACCCCAGTCTTCCTTCTCTCAATGTTTTCGGTTTCGGGGACAGAACTTTATGTAAAGTAATTTGAGAATGTGTAACTGTAAATTGGAAGTCTAAATTCCAGGTCGAAATTTTTCGAATCTCTGATCTGCAAAAATACTTTCCAGACCTAGCAAGGGTTTTCCAGAGCCCTAAATTCGTTCCAGACCTGACTAAGGAATTCTCCAGGGTCTCAGTAGGTCTCGTTGATTGGAGGATTAAGCTGACCAACCCTTCTCTGTTTGCTTAGCTACTGGCTAATAAGCATTAAGGGCTTAACTATTATAGACGTTTGGCTTTCTGCTTTAGCTTTATCCTTTTGAAAGTTGGATTTCAATAATTGTATTCTTTATATTAACGATTATTTTACGAACGCTCTACATATTATATTGATATAAATGGATTCGAGTTATGTTCCTACATGTATTTCAAGGTTTTATTATATATTTTTTACTAAGCCCCATGGCTATGTGGGGCTTGATATCACAGAATTATGAGAGTTGGTGGACTAATATATTTTTATATTTGAAATGTATTTTTAAGAGGGGTCTGAGGAAAAGGATATATATTGGATATATTGAGGAAAATGGAATTATGTCTGCTGTCAGATTATGGGGCTTGTTTTATTGATTTGTAGTAAGTTAGATATCCTCATTTGGACCCTGGGAAACTGAGGGAGTTAAACCACTTCCTAATGACAGCAACGGTGTCGGCTAGAATCTGGTCTGGGAGGCTGATTTTTTTTATTTCTGTAGTGGTCCCAAAGATATCCTCAGTGGTTTTTGAGACTGTTTTTATGCGTTTGACACCTTTTCGGGCGCCCTGTTCGTGTTAATGCCTGGAATAGTGGGTTAGATGGGATAAAAGAATTCTCTGTGCCTGATTTTAAGTGCCGTATGGATAATGTCAGTTTTCGCTCTTTGTAATGAAGTATACTTCACAATACGCTTATTTTGGGTACTGCGTTAGTTTGGTTACAATGTTCCTATGGGTACTATAGATGCTCCGTAGAGGAGGACCGGTCTAAGTATACATTTGTAAATCATTTAAGGTGGAGGAAGTGTTAGAAGAGGTTATCAGGTTATTAAAGTGTACCTGCCTTGGTTCTACTGGTTTTTACCACCTATGTCTTTAATTTATGTATGCTGTAAAAAAGCTCATTCCAGTTTCTTTTACTTTGATTTAATTATCTTTTAAGTAGTTACTGTGGTATTTTTTTATTAAATTTGATTTGGTTAATCTTACCCCTGTCGAACAGATCCGCTACCTTGGACATCTGGACAAACGACTGACCTGGAATCCTCACAAAACTGAAAAGACGGGAAACTGCACGTCGATTTCGACTTTTACAGTCCTTACTGGACAAAAGGTCTAAGTTTCTAATTCATTACAAAAGACTGATCTAAATGACTGTAATAAGGCCAATCTGGACATACGGAGTTGAACTTTGGGGGTCCACTAAACCTTCGAAATCCTCTCCAATCCAATCCTTACAATCCAAAATCCTTCGTAAAATCCTCAATGCCCCTTATTTTGTCTCAAATAAAATCACACATAAAGACCTTAATGTTCCCGATGTAATCGGTCTAATCCGAACCAGATATCACTCCTTCTATTACAAATTCCCTAAACACCCGAACCCACTAGTTTCTAACCTTGCTTCCTTTTCCATTCCTGACAATCCTCCGAGGCGCTTGAAAAGAAGATGGCCACGAGACCTGCTAATGTAAATTGTAATTGGAGTGCTGCTACGAATGGGCAGTTTCTATACACAACTGTAAAACTCCAATTTAACTAAGAACAAATTTACTAAATGTAGTATAATGTACAGTTGTAAATAGCAATAAATAAATTTTTAAAAATTTATTTGTTGTCTTTCAATAAAATTTACTTTAAGTGCTTGATATATGGGTTACAGAATCCTACCTCAGAATGGTATAATATAATTTATTTATATGAATGGAGAAGAAACAGACTATGACATAATATGTACATCAACTATCTACAGACTACTATATACTTGTCTCCTAGAGTGTTCGTTAACAACATTTCTCGATCATTTTCTAGAATAATGTCTTTTATCTCTAATATGATGGCAAATCTATATGCCGTTTCAAGGGAGATAGGAAATTGTTTTAGGAGAGGTATAGATAAAAAATAACGAGTGGAGTTGGACTTGGAAGTAAGGAGAAAGCACAAGCTACTGAGAATGGGCTTCTCTGATATTTATTTAGAAATAATATATCAATTTAAAATGTTTTATCTGATTGTTATACACAAGGGAATAAATCCAAATTAGATAATTTTTTAGGTAACCCAAAAATATGCATAATTGGGAATTTAAGCGCTTCTAAAACTGCTGTTTTAGCCTTAAAAATGTGCTAAATCCATAATTTTTATTTTGAAATTTTGATTGAGTTTAGGTCGATCCGAATAAATAATACATATTTTATATACTACATAATGCATGTTTTGGGGTCCCCCCAAAAAATCCAATCATTTAATAATTTTCCTGATTTAAAAAAAATCCCACTAGTTTCTAACCTTGCTTCCTCTTCCATTCCTGGCAATACTCCGAGGTGCCTGAAAAGAAGATGGCCTCGTGACCTTATATTGTAAAATGTTTTTAGAGTTCTACTACTGGGTTGTTTCTCTACATGCTGTATCATATCATTATAATTATGTCATTATGATTAAATTTACTTCTTGTATTTTTTATACAGTTGTAAATATCAATAAATAAATTAAAACAAATAAAAAAAAATCACACTGATGCATATTTGATTCACTAAAGATGTTTACAAAACGAATTAAAAGGTTTCTCTTTAATTCCAAAAGTTTAACAAAATTTATCACGGTTTCCCTACTTAAAAGAGAAGTACATATAACAAATAATTATTATTTTACGTTTCATGACGTCAACTGTGTTCTTGTTAAGTTCATTCCCACGCTATAAGATAAATACAAAATAAAAAATTGTATTCTTGAAATTCATTAATTATATGTTTATTATTTTGATAAACTATTTAATGAAAATTGCACCCTTTAAAATTAGGAGCTTAAGGTTTTGTTGGCTCCTTTGAGGGCCTAATGAACTCTTTGTAGCAAGCTGTTTGAAATCTTTTAATTGCAAGACTGTCAGTATATATATTAAATGAGAGGTCTATTTACCAACAGAAATAATTTAAAGTTTAAATATTGTATTTAACACTTTTCTTAACTAAATCATTCAACACACTATCCAAATTTTAGTCTCAAAACATTTATTTCATTTACACGTCCAACTTTTCGTCCAATTCGGCCATCTTCAGGGACATCTATTACAAAAGTTTCTATTATTTGTATGATCCTACAATCAATTCAATTATTTAACATTATTATTTATAATTTACCTTACCTTAATTTACTA
>NW_027108914.1:174170-196706 GCF_000696795.3 Halyomorpha halys | reverse complement strand
TGGTTTTTGGTTGCATGTTGGACTAGTGCTGTTTTATTTGGATCTTTTTCTTTATTTTTCAGATCATTATTATGTTGATACACTCTGTCACCCAATAATTGCTTTGTCTCACCTATATATATGGCTGGACAATTTAAGCAGGGAATTTTATGCCAGTCTCAAGAAAGAAATTTAAAGATTATAAATAAATACTTTTCTTAACTTTAATAACCTTTACTTGAAGCTAAATTTATGTAACATCATTTTAAAAATAATAATTATCTATATTTACTGTTTTCAGAAAATTAAAAATTAATCTTTAGATTTGTTTTTGTTAATTTCAAGAGTACATATATTTTCACTTATGCACTTTATATATATATATATATATATATATATATAGGTACTTGTAAATTATAGCATTGTAACTTCTTATGAATTAAAATAATACAATAAAAACACACTTGTTTGTGTTAACATGTGCAAACATCAGCAGCGTTTTTAAATTATAAATAGCTAAATCTTTTCAATTCAAAATCAAAAATTTAAGTAAGTTTAATGATTATATGTGTAATTGCTTCATGAAAAATAGAAAAAAAAAATAAGATTCAGAAATATTTCTTTATTAAACTGAATGTCCCATTGCAAATAAACATAATAAAACATTTAGTCGTAATTAAGTGGACTTAAATTGTACTAATTAACAAATCGGTTACACGTAATTCACAAAAATATCTTATACACTATTAAAAAAAAATCAGTATATCGTTTTAGGAACATTTTAATAGGATTTCCGAAATAAAATAAAATAATATAAATATCTAACAAGATACTAGTTTTGGAGAAATGTCTCTAGAATATTGTTTTCATTTTATTATTTTTATTTTATTTTTTTGGCCAGATCATATTATTGCTTTTTCGGATTTAAAAGATATCATGTCCATAACACCACTAATTATTTATTAAATAAATCAAATGGTATCCTTGTTTAGTCTCAACACTATTTATTATATCCATAGTCCAACGTTTCGGCCAAATTGGCATTCATTTGTAACAATTATAAAAACAACATTATTACTAATAATATAACATACCTTCAAATATAAATTCTCACCTCACATTAAAAATTTAAAAATGTTTTGGAGGCTTTTCTGCTCAGGTCATTAATTATAAGTAAAAATCATCCTGTGAAAAAGTCAATTAATAGAAAATCATATTAATTATTAATAAGCTTACCTAAGCTTATGTTTAGTTACCTATTTTTTTTCCAAACCTCGTTAATTTTTAATTTTCGAATAATAAACACTATCACTATCATAACAATTACAACTATCATAGTAAACAATCTATTTATAACCTTCCATAAACTCAGGTCAGGCTTGTTATTAATTTAATTCGAATTGCATTTTGTTCTCAATTTTTATTTATTCCAAATATTAAAATTAATTGTAAATAATAACAAAAATTATTCTCATATTTTTCATAAATTTAATTTTACTTAAAATCCCTGCATAAAGTTGGTTTAAATTCCTAGTATCTGTTTTAAAATCAATTGTATTACTGATTTTCTCTGATACATAAATTAACTCAAGTATTTTTCTTTTGAACATATTGTTTTCTTTATGTAAAATTATGGTGTTATCAAAATCAAAATTATGTTGGTTTTTAGCTGTATGCTCCACTAATACTGTTTTATTAGAATTCTTTTCCTTATTTCATATATCACTTCTGTGTTGATATATTCGATCCCTCCACAATTCCTTTATTTCATCTATATAGATAGCTGGACAATTTAATCACGGGATTTTATATATTAATCCCGATTGACTTTTTATTTTAATTTTGACCTTCAAATTGCTATAATACTTGACCTGGGCAGAATAGCCTGCAAAACATTTTTAAATTTTTGATGTGAGGTGAGAATTTATATTTAAAGGTATGGTATATTATTAGTAATAATGTTGTTGTTGTTGTAATTATAACAAATGAATGTATAGTAAGCTGTTAAATGTGTAGATTGTCCTTTAGGATGGCCGATTTGCCCAAAAAGTTGGTTAAGAACGTTCATAAAGAGTGTTGTTGTTCTAATCATGAACTAATATTATAATTAAAGAACCCAAAAAACATAATTTCTATTAGTTATTATACCACGAATTACTAAAGATATATAAAAACTAGACAAGGATACCATTTGATTTATTTAATAAATACCAGTCTCAAGAAATTGAAAACAATTATATTTAAACCACTAATTATGTTTTTGTGATATTTTTATATTAACCCGTTCTGAACGAAAATTTCTGTTTAAAAAACAAAATTATCCGTGGGTGTCCATTATTGAAAATTTTCACTTAAATAAATAAATATTTGGTTTGATACAGATTCATGCCCTCCCATTAGTATTCCATAAATACAATGTAAAAAACAGAAATGTGTCATGGTTGTTTCAAATTTCCTAAACAAACGGTTTAGTACTTAAAGACAGCGTTCACATCAGACAAGAATTATTCCATGCATAAACTCGTTAGGACGAAATTAGAGATTCAGATTTATGCACTGGTGAGAAATGTGAGTAGTTGCAGAGTGTACCTAGCCTGGATCTCTGCCAGGATTCGACCGACCTCCTCCCTTTGCAAATCTTTATCTGGGTCTAGAAAAGCCGATTTCGGAAATGTTGTATCGATTTATACACATTATTGTGAGAAACCATGGGTCCTCAAAAGTTTATATTATATATATACCTAAATATACAGTATAGTCAAACAGCCCGGAAAAAAAATCGCATTCCAATTCTATATTATCTTATAGAAAATAGATAGTTACTAGTCAAAATTTATAACTCTTCCAACCATAGTCAAGGAATAAGAAGGATAAAAAATTAATTAATTAAAATATTTTAAAACGTTACGAAAATTTAATTTTTCAATCAGAGCCATATCTTTGAAAATATTTAAACAACAAAAACATCTGATAGGACTTGATTTAAAGTAGCATAAATTGATAAAGTTTTCCAAAAAAACAAAATTTTGTTCTTAATGATGAAAAATATTTTTTTTCTATTTTTGTATCTACTACTCCATGATATTCGCTAAAATAAATTCACAAAATGTTTTTCTGGTTATAAAAAAAATCTATTAAGTTTATTAAAAATTATATTTTACGAACTATTTAACGTGTATATGTTAAGCATATTAATGCCCCTATTAAAACTAGTCGAATGTAATATAATAATAACAGTAATATTAATCTTTATTTATTCTGGGAATGATCCCTTTAGAATAATTTACACGCGTTAAAATTAGGCTTTAAAGGCTTAGAGTAAATTACAAAATAGAGATGAAATTACAAGATGTACAATAAAATAATACAGTTAATTTAAAAATATACAATTAAACAACCATAGTTAACATAATATATAAAATAATGATAAAACAAATAAAATGAAACCTCTTGTCATATAATAAGATGACTTCTGATAGTAAATAAAAGGAGAAACAAAATATATAAAAAACCAAATACAATTAAACTAAAAAGTAATAAATGAACAGAAATATAATTTAGATACAGATAGTGTACATATATACAATTATGAACGAAGATCTACAGGCATAAAATACAGAAAATATATAAAGCTTTTTTGAAACTTTCAATTGTTATTCTTCCGGAATTGAGTGGACAGAAGATAGTCGAAGATACGGGATTTGAAGATTGGAAGGGTGTTAGAATTACGAATAATGGAGGGAATAGAATTCCATAGGGAAAAGGAACGGATTAGGAAAGATCTACCAAAGGCTGCGGTTCGATGGGCAGTTATATAATATAATGTAGTATATTATAGGTTTATCTTCATATCAGTAGTTTTCATGATATCAGCCTAAATTATATCACAAAATATTGATTTTTCGTTTTATAGGAAAAAAAATTAATTTTTAAATAAATATATCTTGAGAACTTTTGAACTGAAAGAACTCCATTACTGCTTATATTTTAGAAAATTTGCTCTACTTTAAATAATTTACTTGAAAGTTTCTTATTATTTATGATAGTTTTAAGCATATGGTGCTCCGAATGAAAAATAAGCGAAAAGTATAGGTTTTTCTTGAATAAAATAGATTTCAGAGGGCATGTATCTTAAATATATCCAGTTTTACTTTTTAACGATGTTAATTGTATCCCTTGTACAGTTAAATTCAAAATTTCTAATTATTTTCTAATATGTTTTTTTTACTTGAAAGAAATTGAAAATTATGGAGCGTCCAGAACAGCTGCCCTACTTTACGCCAGAGTCGTCAATTTTTATTTTTTACTGTTTATAGTTTTCATAAAAGTAATAAAAAATAGAGGTGAAATAACTACTAACAGTTCCAAGTCCATTCTGTTAAATTTTGACGTTATGATATTCCTGCTGACGTTCTATTCCGAATCCATAATATTCCAAATCATTACTTATTAAAGACCGGGGAAAATTCATAACAATAGGGTTACCATCTTTACGGAATTTTCCAGGACATTCAGGGATAAAGTATCACGTATAGTGATGTGTTGGACAAATAAAATAATATTTACTAGGCTATAAAACTGTCCTAAAAATATTTTCAAATGAGGACTCAATATACCCAGACGAATAATTTCCTGATTAGAATTATTGGATTTCAGCTCTGGTATATTATGTGTAAGATCAAATATATTTAATGTTGTCCCTAATCTTAGTTTTCATAAATATTACATGGATTCAAAACTCACTGTTATACAAATCATTTTTTTCCTTATACCACGTTGCTATATGTTTTCATTTTATTGTTACTTAAATTTAATTTTCTTTTTCTTGTACTTTTTAATATGTTCCTTTATTATTATTTAAATTTTTGACATAATATGCTTAGGTTTCTTATGTTCTTATTTACCGATTGTTCTAATTGTCCATTTTCTCATTTCGGTTCTATAGAGCTCTGGGAAGACTGAAATTATTACTATTAATTATGAGTCAATTAATAGATTTTATTCAGACTGTACCTTAGTTATTCTTGTGAAATGTATATAGTTAAATAAATAGTGTCTTTTCTGAGACATTTATTTATTTACATTTGGAAAACTTTTATTTTTTAAGTTGATGAAATTAGTGAAGCATTATGAGAGGAATAAATATGTCATGATAGGCCTTAGAACCGCTGTTTAGGGAATCAATTTATTTCTGGAGGGGAGGGGGGTGGTTCTAAGTTTTTATTAAAATATAGAAACATTTCGCAGGTTATTTTCTTTGCGTGTTTATAATTTTAAATTAATATGCTCTTTAAATAATATTCATTGTCTATCGTTACTCCTAAGTATTTTACGAATTTGGCAAAAGAGTCTAATATTTATTTATTTTAGAGTATATTATTATTGTTATTATTATTTTTGTTTTTTACACTTAATGTTTGTCGTAAAAATTTGACATTTGATTCTATTCTTTTTTCACGCCATATTAGAGTTTGTTTCATTTCATCCTGCTTCATAAAGCCCTTAAGGACAGCTGCTTCACTGAAGTCTTTAAACAATGTCCTTTGAAGTGTTAAGTTACTTCGACGTTGATAAAAAAGGTTTGAGACCCTCAAAACTTGCTAAGTCATCTTGTTGTTCTGTAAATATAATGCACCATTAGGTTAGTAATTTATTGTGCCTACTGAACAGTAGTACCTATATTGGTTGTGCTATATTCTATATTCTCTGATTTTTTTTTATTTATTTAAATAAAAATACATCTAGTAAATGTGATGTTAGATTACAATGGTATGAAAGAGACATATAGAGAATCTACCCATTGGTAGCACTCTAATGACATTTATACATTTGAAGGTCTCTAGGTCGTCTTCTTTTCAGGCACCTCGGAGAATTGTCAAAAATAGAACAGGAAGCAAAGTTAGTGGGTTTGGTTGGTTAGGGATTTTATAATAGAAGATTGATATTTAGTTCTAGCATCGTGTATTATAAGTTTGAAATATATTTGAACAGATTGAGAAGAAGTAGTTAGGATCTACGGTAACTAGGAAAAAAAAAAATTTATAAATAAAGGAATTTAAAGGTTTTTCAATTTCAAACTTGCTTAGCTCGGGTCCACCCAGAAAATTAAAAGTTATAATTTACTCTCAAAAAACTATTATCCGTCCTACCGTTCGTTGCAGATGCAAAACGTGTCATATTACATTAAGGAACAGTGCCTGATGGTTTTTGAAAATAAATTATTGAGTAAACGATTCGGGCCGAAAAGGGATCAGTTAACTGGTGAATTTAGAATTTCAGAACTGCGGAAACCGCAAACGATAATTTTATTTCAGATGTTAGCATTAACAAGATGGGCGTGTAAGGTTTTAGGCCTTAGTAAGTAACGGATCAAGACTAACCTTGCAGATTTGATTTTGGACAGCGATTGGAGGTATCGGCGTCGAACCTTCGGGTATACTAAGAATTTATAATTATTATGTTATGTTGTGTAGTTATTATAAGCCATTCGTAAAAATTAATATCACCTTCTGTAGAAACATTATCTGCTCAAAATTTCAGAAATTGTATCCGTTGGTACAAGTGTTCCATTTATTACTTTTAGTTTAATTATATTTGATTTTTTTTTATATTACTTATTATCAGAAGTGTTTTACTTTATTTATTATATTCTTATTTTATATATTCTGTTAATTATTGTTGTTTATTTTATATTTTTAAATTCATTATTTTATTATATTTTATGACGTTTTATAATTTCATTTTCATTTTGTATTTCAATCTAAGGCTCTGAAGCCTAATTTTGACGCCTGTACATTATTCTAAAGGAATCGATTCCAGAATAAATAAAGATTATTATTGTTAAGTAACGGATCTGTTCTACAGGAATGAGGGAGTTATAATTAAAAGATTCTGTAGGGCCGGAAGTCATAGGCTTACGACAAAGTGTAAATGTGTTTTGGATTTATTGGAATTTATTTTAATTCTCCAGTTTTGGCACCACTCTTCAAGTGTAGTTATGTGGGATTGGGACGCAATGGAAGGGTCATTATTCTCTGACTATGGATACGTATGGTCACTGGCATGCGTGGTGAGGATAGTGTTAGTGTGTTGGGATGTCAGCTGTAACATACCAATTTTAAAACAATTTTTTTTTCACTATGCAATGATGTTCCAGTGCTGTTCCTTTTGTATTTTTGCAATAATTTCTATTTTGATTTAACTTAGTTTGGAGTTGTTTAGAGGTTAATTACAAAACTATGAAATAAAAAAAATCTTCTTATGTGATTAAGATTTTATTATTTTCCCTCTAGTATACCCACCTGCCCTAACAAATTAAATGTTACAGTTAGTTTCTACACAATTAAACATGTGTTCGCACTTAAGTGGTACAAAATCGCTCAAGTAAGTCAGGAAATTACTTAGGGTTACAAAGGAAGTGACAATTTCTGCCCTTAGGGAGTGTTAATGAGAAGGAAAGGTCTATGAAGTAGCTTCGTCTTGTTGATAATGCACCGCGACCCAGTTTCCTCTATTCATACCCATACAAACTTCATTTACCAATGGAAATCGCTTTTCCGATAGTGAATGGGACCCGGGAAAACGAAAACTCTTATCTTTCTGATAGGAGTAATCTTCGTGTCTTCGACTATTCTTCAGTATTAAGTGTGCATTGAGTTGGTGGTTATCTTGAGGGACATTTTTAAAGATATCGGTACCGAAATCCAATTTTTTTCTCTTGCTTATAATTTTAAATTGATTAGAATAATAAAACATAATTTGATCTATTTTTAAAACAATTTTGATCATTTTTTTCCTCTCAACTTTTATTCTTTAAAATTTGTCCAACGTTTCGCCCCTCAGGCCATTCTCACGGATACCGCCTACAAAAAGTTTTTTTTTTTATTTTTATATAACAATTACATTATCTCCTTCAACTACACACTGATTTCTTTGGCCCTGCCTTCAATATTGATGTCATTTCTTTTTTAAATCTTAAAATTGCAGGCTAATTGCCCTTATTACATCTTTAAAATTTTTTTTTTAATAATTTATTTATTGATATTTACAACTGTATACATATATACACATCAATTAAATTTGCTGTAAGTGATATTATGACATGACAAAAACATTAGGAGAATCTACCCATTGATAGAACTCCAAAAACATTTCCAAAGGAGAAGATATCGAGGCCATCTTCTTTTCAGACGTCTAGGAGGATTATTAGGTAGTGAAGGGGAAGCCAGGTTAGAAACGAGTTGGTTTGGGTGGTTGGGAAATTTATTATGGAAGTTTATCTGGTTCTGGCCAAATCGGCAACATAGGGGACATTGAGGTCCTGATGGATGATTTGATTTGTGACAAAGTAAGGAGCATTAAGGATTTTATGAAGGATTGAGTTCAAGAGGAATATATCTCAACTCCGTATGTCCAGATAGGCCTTATAATAGTCATGTAGATCAGTCTTTTGTAATGGATTGGAAGTTTGGACCGTTTAAAATAAATTAATCATTAAAATAATATCATAATAACTTCATAAAATTTTTTTTAATAGATTTCTTACTTACATAACTTTTTTTAAAAAATTTATATCTTAGATTTAAAACTTTTTTATAAAACACTTTCCTTCCTTCAATTACATTTACAACTTAAATACAGAACCTACCTTCAATAGGACTCTGTTATCACCTTATCATATAACAATAATTTTTTTATCATTAATTTTTAATTATTTCGCTTATAAAACAACATTTTTCCTATATTTAAAATCCATCATTAATTTATTCTTATTTTATGTGTATTTTCTTAAGCATACATATACCACCCCTTTTTTATTTTATTCTTTAACATATTTTTTCACCTATTCATACTTTTATTAGTGTGTATTTATTTCATATATACATTTGTACAATTTAAGAATTTGAACATTTATTTATTTATCAACTTTTTTGTATATACTACATTACATATTTATTTTTCTCAATATTTTAAAACTCTTTTCATATGTTTATTTATCGTAAAAGTTTGTATTAAAAAGTGGTGGGCTTCATAGAAACTAACCAATAAGATTTATACTTTTAACGGGAAATGAATACAGAAATTCATTAGTTCTTATTATTAGATAATGTAGCTTAAATTTATTTAAATTATTCCTGCTTGTTTCCAGTCTACAGTATTCTTGGCAAAGGCTCAAATGCAATTAGCCAGGAAAACCTTATAAATCTGGAGGAGTTATCGTAACGAGAAACTACTTACAAATAAATTTCAAATGAATAAAAAACAAAATGAAGACAATATTGAACTAGAGGTACCCTAGTTAAGGTACTAGACGTGAGGTGGAAAGATGACGAAATGACATAAGCAATTTCTTAAAAAAAAATTAATAGTTCGTGTAATAATAATTTTTTTTTATTAATTAAATTATTACCAAGTGTGATATGAGTAACTCAGTCATAAAACATTTCTTTATATGACCGCTGTAAAAAAAGAACCATAAACAAATATTTTTTAATTTCTTATTTCAATAATAGTACTATTTTAGTATTTTAAAAAGTATCATATTTAAAAACTGATTGCGGGCGAAATTATTTCTCATCCATCTGAATTGAATTCCGCTTTTCGGCGTAGCTTGACTTAATTTTTAAATATGCATTGCGTAAAGTACAAAAACGTCACTTTTTCATCATCACATCAACTTTACTAAACATAATACAGGGATTGTATACATTAGGCCTTCCCTAACCCAAAGTGTGGATAAGTGAGACCTTAATGCAATTGAAAATGGTCCATTATTAGAAAGCGTTTCAAATTGTGAGAAAATTGTTACAATTAAATGGATATGTTATAAATAAAGAGAAAAGAAAAAAGGACACGTAATTAAGGGAGCTAAGTCAAGAGTTCACAGCACATGTTTCTTATTGAAATGATAAAATAGTCAAAATTTATTCTTAAGTTACGACTCATACTTAATTCTCCCTATGGAGTACTTATGCAAATATAATGGTTTGATAGTTTCTCTGTTCAGGTCTTGTGGTACTGCTGGGGAATGTGAATGGGGGTATCATGCTAGGGACACGCCTAGCATGGTGCCTCTGGACATGTTGCCGGCTAGAGGAAGAAAGATAATTTCCCAATACAATCTGCACTGACAGAAGATTGGTAGTATTGGGCTGTAGTTCCCACAGTGGTTGGTAGAATGCGTTGTTGCTAGGGTTTGTCGGTTTTTAAAAGCGGGTTTTAAAAACCGGTTTTTTTGGAGAAAATTATGAAATTCAAAAACCAGTTTTTAGTAGAAAATATCGGTTTTCAATGTATGAATAAAACTTCGGTTGCAAGTGAGAGGGTATTTTCTATTTTGTGGAATTTTGTGAATAAACTAAGGACACGGCTAAATAGCAAATCGATAGACGTCCTCTGTTTTCTGAAATCATATTTCATTAAACAAAAAAATAAATAGAATATTTAAATTTGTATTAAAATTGCCCGGAATGGAAAATACTCGGTCCTTTGCTTAATTGTCTTTAAAACTAAAATTGATTTTAATAAGTGTGTATGCATAAACTTTATTTACTCTTGTCTTTCGGCTTTGATTATAATTTACATTATATAATACACAGTTATATATTTTCTAATTGTTTTTAATAAGTATACATCTGTATCTAATAACATTGTTTTTTAAAAAAAATAATATGGTTATTTTAAAAATATGAAAATATATTGTTTTTATTTATTCGAACCCTTTGATGAATAACTCGTTTCACTATTATAAAAATATTTACATCCTTATATGTGAAAATTATGCATAAACAACAATCCTGATCAACTATTATTTCTTTGTTCTGCTAAATTGCATAAAAAAATTGTACTATCAATAAAATTGAACAGTAAATAATTTCAGTCAAAAACTGCTTTTAATCAATCTAAATTTTCAGTTAAAATTGTTTGTTCCAATTACAGATATTTCTAGCAAAAACTTTTTCATAAAAATTCGAAACCGGTTAAAACCGGTTTTCCGGAAAAATTACTATTCGAAAACCAGTTTTCTAGAATGTCGGTTTTTTTATAAACCCTAGTTGTGGCTTTTCGTTCTCTTAATTATCCATGTAACCTGAAGATGGTACTGCCCAGTTCTTGACAATATTATAACCTAGCGCTATAGCACCTTATGGATTGATCAGAATTATATTAATTTAATTATAATTTTTCTCAGTTTAAATTGATATTGAATGTGTTATATGGCAATATAATAATTATAAACATACCGTTTTTTTCTTTGTAAACATTAAAAGTCAATATATAGGATTTAATTAACTATTTCTCCATATTAATTATGCCATAGGTACATGAGGAGACCAATTAAATCAGAGCAAAATAAGTAACTAAGAGAAGTAAATAAAATAAAAATGGTATATATAAAATAAATCACGTTTATTTATAAAGCGAAGATTTATTTATTTATTTAAAATCGACTTGGAAGCCTAAGAATCCTTCGTTATCGTGGAGGGAGAGAGTAAGGAGAAAACAGAGCAATAGGAGATCTCGGCGTTTCACTGTCTCCGAGTCTTTAGATGATTTTTATCTCGAAATATTCACCTGCAATGCAATGTTTAATAGACGACGTTGTATTTTTCTAACCCAAAAAATAGTTGCATCGGACATTATACATTATATAATAACAAATACTGATAAGGGATATATATCGTATTGCTTCTGAAAACAAGGCATTGCTACCCAACAATTCAACGATGGAAGATTGATGATCCACAGAGGACGACAGGCAGAGACAAGACAATGATATAATGTCCGATATAATCGAAGGAATCAGCTCCATTTATGTCGGAGGGGGACTCCCAATTCTATTAGAGTTCTTGATTAATTATACCACAGATTGGGGTACTGATACGCTCATTATCTGCATCCTAGAAATAGCATATCATTGTTGTAATTAAATATCTTTATTAGTTTACGGGTTTAATCTAATATCTATCCTAATTCTATATTCTTCATTACAACTATCCATTCCTTCCAAAGTAAAAAAAAAATGACTCTTGCTCAGAAATACAAAATTGTATCTTGTATTGAAATATAAATAAGAATGAGAATAGCAGTTCAACACCGATCCCAAGCAAAGGGACTGTGAAGAGGATTAAGGAAAAGGTGAAAAACATGCGAGATCTCATCTCTTAAAGTGGACTTCAATAATCACATATCAATTCTACCCAGCAGTTAAACTTCTAAATCAAAATATATTTTTTAAAAGTCAAAATTTTACTACACACTCATAAGAAAATTTTTATAACCATTATACTCACGTATGTTTTATCATACTATCAATAACTTTGAGAAAGCACACGCTTCCAGGACAAGTGACGCCAGAAGGTGGGGTTTATTCCTTTCATAGGCGTGGTATCCGACACGAGAGCTGGTAGTAGCTACCGCTGGAAGCTTTGAGAGTTGGGAGTAGCTAATGCACTCCGTATGCCAGAAATGGCTATGCAAAGAGTTAATAAAAAATGGTACTTCCGTGCTCATATTTTGTGGTTGATATTGGTGTTTTTTAAAATTATTATTTGTTCTCAGTAACTTTTGTTGTAAACATTAAATATTTTAAATAATTATTTTTACAGTTATTACTTTTTTATAATAAAAAATGTTCTCCATTATATAACAAAAAAGTATTTATTTGTATCAAACTTTATATTTAAATGTTTTAAGTTAATAAAATTAATTTTTATAAAATGCTCATATATTGTGGTTAATATTGGTGTTTTTTTAATTATTATTTATTCTCAGTCACTTTTGTTGTAAACATTAAATATTTTAAATAATTATTTTTACAGTTATTACTTTTTTATAATAAAAAATGTTCTCCATTATATAACAAAAAGTATTTATTTGTATCAAACTTTATATTTAAATGTTTTAAGTTAATAAAATTAATTTTTATAAATCTTAGATAATATTAATAGAAAAATTGACCTAGTTAATTCAATTTTATATTCAATCCTTACTATTTAGAAGATTAAATATGTTTAGGATTCTTATTGAAATAACATGAACAGAGAAAGAAATAAGCTAGAATTTCTAGAGTAGATATAACAAATTATGCTATTACTACTACTAATTACTAGCTTTACACTAACTTCTGTTCTCATTATATTTACGATCAAATGAACCGTTTTACAGACAATTACATTCATGTGCGAAAACTCTGTTAACCTCAACGTTGTTTCCTTGAAGGGGTGTGGTCTAACCCTTTAACGTAATTTTTGCTTGGAAGGATAGTAGGGTTGTGGCAGCCTCTGATCACACCAATGCTTCAGTGTCATTTATATTACTTAATTTATTCTATCCTCTTTGTCATATAGTCCAAACCACTTATTTCACCAGCAATAACACTCTATAATTAATTCTGACATCTCTAAAAGGCAGGATTATCAAAAATAAACGACTAAAGTCTAATGTTTCTAAAATCACTGATTTACAATGTTTATCATTTAAAAGAATGATACCTATCTGTATATATATCTGTTACCAGATTATAGAATCCACATACTGGACCTAAAAGCCAAGAAATTATCAAAAATGATAATTAAAAAAGATGATTTAGACAATTATAGAGCCTGCTAAATATAAAAGCTTTCAGTACGCCACAAACTACTTTGCACAACAGTAATAAAACCTATTTGGATTTATGGGCTAGAACTGTGGGCGACATCTAAAACGCGTTCAATCTTTTCAATTCAAACAGTCAATGCTCCTTAATATGTAACAAGCATTATCCTACACAATGAACTTAATATTCCATTCGTCTTATACCTGAATTAATCTAAATTCACCACATTCCATGAGAAACTCAATTATAATCTTAATCCTCTTGCAAAATCTACATTCCTCCCCAAAGATTCAAACGGAAGTATTATCAAGACCTAATGTACATAATTAAATAATTTAAATCCTGGACTTTTGCAGAATCCTCTTGCATCTTCTTCTGGCTTTTAATACCAGTGATGCGGTTAAGAGAGAAGTTTTTTGTTTTATTTTAATTTTCAATGCCTTATTATCATTTAATTTATATCTCCTTTATGCTCTCTTATCTCTAATAGCATCGTTTGTAAATGTAATATCAGAATGTAATATCACACAATGAAAAATCAAAAAAAAATCTAGTAGAAGCCAAATATTATTTTCATCAGTAATTGTAGTGAACTCCACTGTAGCTCTCATACTTTCATACCCTTGCCCCTTACACAAAACAGAGTGGTTCACCCCGAATGAACATGACAAGGCAAATATTTACCTACCCAGAAAGTGGTTAGCGACAGACCAAAGCCGGCCTATCCAGGCGGATGCCGGATAATGAGATGGTGCATCTCACTCGAATGGGGATCATCATTAATTAGCAAGAGTATGGACGTAGGCCAGTCTTCTGGGCTTGGCGTTGATTTTACGTTTCCAATTTAGGGTGGGAGAAATTATATTATTAAGATATTTAAGGGAGGGAAAATATGTATTAAATAATTTTAGTTTTTAGGTACCAATTTATGATTTTGGATTTTTTTCTTTCACTTCACTATATATTGAATATATCTTAAGGTGAAGTATTGTTATCGTGCTAATTCGAGGTTTTTACAGAAATACACGTTTTTAGGTCCACTTACTTCAAATAACCAACTCTAGCCAAGTCTGTTAGTCTGTTTGTGAACAGCCTAGCCTCAAAAAGGAAAAGACATATGAAACTGAAAAAATCGTTGTTTCAAATTTTGTTCTAATTTCTCAAAAACGACCCTATAAATTTTGATAATTAAACAATTAATTGGCCTTTAAAATCAGATAGATTTTTCGTCCATTGAAATAGTCCGACAAGGCTTAAATGCGAATTTTAAAAAAAATCCCTAAGAATACCTTTAATTTGAAAATGTTTAATTTAATTTAATTACCTTTTATTTGGTTTGTTTGAACAGCAAACAGAAGTTCATCTTACATTTTTCTTAGTAGTGCCAAGTGGATAAATATAAAATATAAAATTAAATGATCTGTAGCTTAAAGATATAAAGGGGAAAATATTTTCCAGGTTAAAATCTCGTTTCTGAAAATAGTAGTATGAGTAGTGAAAAATGAGTAGTAACATAAACCTATATGCCGTTGAAAATTCCATGATTGTAGAAAAAAAAATTTGGCATAGGATTGAATGAGGAAAAACACTAAGTTTTATTGAGTGGATGTACGCGCATTTTTGCCTCATGATAACGTTTGCTTGTCGCCATGGTTACTAAATATTAATAAATATATTGATTCTATAACAGTTGAGTAATAAATAAATGGTTGAGAATAGCATATGCATTTTAGAAAACTTTTAATTTTCGCTTTTCTATTGCAAACAGATTAATATTTTCACACAAGAAATTTTATTAAATATACTTGCTGGGAACTGTCATGATCGGAGTTCAGTCAGTTTGTTAACTGAAGGGCTCATTTGAAAATTATTAAGGGAAGGTATTGCCCCAGTGATAATACAAAACTATCTTTTCTGAAATGTGCGTGATTTATTTTTTAAATTAATTAAGTGAAATGTTGTAATTCCTGAACCGCACAATATTTTATTCTTCAATGCTATTAAGCTGTATTCATAAATCAAACCTTTTTATTTTATATTAATTCTAGATTATTAATATTTATTTCCCTTTTATATCATATATTTTGCAATCTATAACGTTTAATAAATTATTTAGATGAAAATAAATTAAGTGAAAGTTTTGTAATTCGTGCATCACACCATATTTTGTTCTTCTATACCACTAAGCTGTATTCCTAATTCAAACATTTATATTATTTTTATATATATACATTTTATATCAATTTTATATTAGTAATATATATTTTCCTTTATATCATATCTTTTTCAATATATAACGTGTAATAAATTATTTACCTGAAAATAATTAATAGAAAATCAATAACAGTATGTGGCAAAATGTTTGAAAAGTATCTATTTTTTGAGAAAACGAGTGAAGATACTATTAATAAAAAATAGAAAGTTTGAAACATGAAGGCAGGTTACTGACTCAGTCATCGACTTTTACGTGTTTAACCCTCAGATAGATTTTACTGGTTGTGAAATCATGGATTCACTAGGAGATATATAAAATAAACTACGTTTTTATTTATTTGTAATATTGTTTTTATTTTTCCTTTTGTGGAAATATATATGGAAAAGATACAATTAAGTTCATTGATATTCTAACTCTGAGGAAAAGCCATTCTATATTGGTGACTATCTAAAAAGGCAATGTTGATGGATGTCAACAAAGTTGACACTCGATCTTTGTGAAGAAAACAAAAACATTCCGACCGGAATTTTCCTAAAGCTTGTGGGTTACTTTTAGACCTGGTGAAGAATTTTCCGCTTCTGAAGTAAGATACTATGTTTATTATAATGTTTAATTGTTACCTATGGGTAATTATAATACAAGATAATAGTTTATTTGTTATTGTTTAATTGCAATCTATGGGTAATTATAATTCATGATAATGGTTTATTTATTATTGTTTAATTGTTAACTATAGGTAATTATAATACATGATAATAATTTTTAGGATTGCCTTTTCTTCTGGTTATGTTCTTTTCCTGTGAGATTGTGACCTTTAAATTTATCTAGGAATGAATAATTTAATGTTAATCAGAATCAATTATTTAAATATCTTTTTAAAATTATATTGTAAGTTATTCATAAGCCGAGTTAACTTTTATAACCTCAAATCCTTCATAGTAATGATAATTTAATCTGAGTTATATATGTTTTAGTTTAAAATACATTATACATACATTCCGAATCACAAGTAAATTTTTACTTTCACTTCTCTGTACAAAAATATATAATAAAAAAGGAAGTATTACGATTATGGAAAATGTAGAATCCATTCTATGGGAAAATATAATTTTTTTGTTACTTACCTCCTTTATTAAACAGATAAATAATAGAATTAATATATATCCAATTATATACATACGTGTTTAATGCCCTTCCTTTGCCACATGGCCAAAAAAAATTACCATCATAAAGAAAATAAATTCAAGTCTGAAATTAAGTTCTGCGATTATGTATGCGTGTATGTCGTTGCTTTATTTTCAAAGTACTACATGTGACAAACAAAAATCGTATATATCTTCTATTTTAATTTGGATTTAGTGGAGATATAGCACTATAGTTTATAGTTACATTCTCTACAGGTTTAGTACTAAAGACTGTCCCAAAAAGAGTAGGTTTGCTACCCCAGTCTGTGGTACTATGGAAGACGTCAAGTACGAAATAAAAAATTCAGTCAGATGTTCCACTAGTAGCGATATTCTAGGTAATTGGTTTAACTTTTCGAGTTTTATATTACACCAAACACATCAAAGATTTTAAATATTCCTTTGATGGTTTAATATTTTGATGAAAAATTCTCTAAATTTTAACTTCATTTTTTTTCTGGGGAAAGAAATTGCCCTAATCATGATAAAGAAAGAATAATGATCTAAAAACGCATGTATTTAATATAGTAAGAACCATATGAAATTATGCTTTTCAAGAATATATTTATCTGTATAATTAGACTCTGCAAATCCTTTTCAATCTTTTTTAATTTACATTCTAAAGCATTTATTAAGACAAATATTTTTTATTATATGGCTGAAAATGCCGAGAGATTAACAGCTATATACAAATTATCGCCTTTAGATATTTTTATAGTCTGTGTATGGTCGTTAAAACGTCATTCATTTTATCATAAAATTGTTTTGATAACTTTATTATATAGCTAATAATCTGGGACGGTGTGAACATCACACAAATTTCACTTACTAACCTACTTACGTCCCTAATTTTTATGTAAATTTACTCTTAATAAAAATAACGCTATTTTTGTGATTTTTCGAAATAAAAAAAATCTAATAATTAGTGAAGACGAAAATTATAAACAAAAATTTTTCATTTTTACTTTGCTATCGAAAACGTTTCGTCTTAAGTATGTTATTTCAGTTTCTTATGACGTTTTTTGAGCTAGACAGTTCACAAGCAAACACACACACAGAACACTTGGTGAGCCTAGGTTTTTTAGACTCAGCCCCCCTATACAAAACATGTATTTCAGTCAAAACTCGAATTTGAATTTGTTTATGATAGCAATGCATTTCCTTACTATATATTCCATATATACGTGAGTTAAAGTAAATGTTTCACATATATATGATATCGCTGATCCCTTTTCCGGGATCTTAAGAGCGATGGATTTTGAAGAATGAGTAATTTTATGGATAAATTATGGATCTCAATTCCGATTTTTAAATTCTGACAGAAATGTTTTTTGTTTTTTTTTAAATTATTTATTTAATGTAATTTACAACTTTACAAAATAATACAATAGGTAAATATGTAGTATGTTTCATATACACTTGAAAATCTTGGGAAGGAACCACCCATTGCTGGTACTTCAAACATTAATTTAAATTAGAAGGTCTCGTGGCCATCATCTTTTCAGACGTCTCGGGGGATTATCAGGGATTGTTAAGGATGAAAGATTAAGAATTAATGGGTTAGGATGGTTAAGGAGTTTGGAATAAAAAGACGCATATCTGTTTTGGGTCAAATCTGCAACGAATGGGATGTTAAGGTCTTTGTGAATGAGTTTATTTGTGACGTAATAAGGAGCATCAAGGATTTTACGTAGGATTTTGGATTGTAATGATTGGATGCGAGAAGAATTTTATGGTTTGGTTTCCATATGTCCCTAAAATTGGTCTGATTATCGTAGTGTATACTAATTTTTTGTAGTGAATGAGAAATTAAGAGCGTTTGTCAAGTAAGTGTTGTAGCAATCGGAATCTACGAGCAGTTTCTTGTCGTTTCAGTCTTGTGTGTGGATTCCAAGTAAGTCTCTTGTCAAGATGGAGTCCTAAGTATCGAATCTGTTCAACCGGCGTTGACTGAAATGTAAATACAATTTATTTAAAATCGTTAGAACCTTCAAATACCTGGCGGTAGTAAGTCGACGGATCGAGACAGCTTAAAAATTGAAATTTGAATATTTTGACAATTGTATGAATACTTGTTCAATGTAAGCCAAAAAATAAACCGTTTATAAGTTTGTGCACGAATAAGGCACTGATCAAATCTTATTCTGTGGTTAGCTTTCACAGTGCCATGGAATATTGTTTGCCGTTGTTTTAGATGACTGTTAGTACATTTGGGAAGATTGAATGAACAGTTCAGCTTACAGTTATTTATTCAAATAGATATAGTTGTTTTGAAACAATTCAAGCTCAAGACTCAGAAAAAGATTAAATTTCATTAGTCTGTCCGTCTGTGCTTATATAACAATATTGTTAGCTAAATACTTAACTAATTTATAGGTTTCATTGCTTAAATTAAAGCGTTATTCCGAGAAAGTTTAGCTTAAAATATTAAAAATATAATAGGATAAATATGTTTAGTCTGTCGATCGTGTACAGTCTGAACCTGAAGTCTCTACGGGTATAATTCGGGGTTAATATAAGTTTACGTTTTGCTGAACTGTAAAACCCAAGTAATATTTTTTTCAGTGGGGCAACGTAATTACTTATTAAAAAGTATGCAGCTTTACTAATTTTGTTAAATTGACTTTCTTTATAATATTGTATTGTTTATGGGAATGAGCTGATTTTAAATGAATTAAAGAATTGAAAGAAGCATATCTGATGAGATTTCTTGCATTGGTGAAATAGTATCATATATTTTTGTTATAAAAAAATAAAATAATACATAGTTATAGTGTAGATAAATATTTTTGAATGATAAAGTATCTTTGCTGAGAAAGTACTTCACCAACAAATGAGCCTAGACGGAATATCCTTTAAAAAAAATAAAATCTAACTAGCAGTGACATAAAATAGTATTAAATACCATTTTATGAATGTTTAACTCTATAATATGCCTAAAAATAAAATATATTTTTATAAGATAAATTAATCAATATATATTTACTGTGTAGAGAAATATTTTTAAAAGATAAAGATTCATTGGGAAGAAGAAATCTCCCAAACGAATCAGCCTAAGTAGCTTATATTTTATCAAATTAATTAATCATCTCTAATAAAATAAAAATTAAAAAATGAAACAGTAGTATTATAATAATACATCTGGGTTAGAGTGAACTCTTTTAATATGGCTAAAAATAAAGTATTTTTTAATTAAATAATATAAGTAATACATATTTATAGTGTAAATAAAAATCTGTAAAGGATTAATTATCTTCGGAGAGAAGGATTTCCCAAACGAAGTGGCACAATGATATGCGTCCATTCATTTACACTTGCGCTGAAGTGGTAAAAACATATTTCATTTTTCCTCCCACATGTTTGGTTATGTAAATTATCAGCTTTTATGAAAGCTCAAACCTTATGCTTTTAACGGAATTGAAATTTCTCTTTCCTCATTTTCACATCCAATTACAAGAGACGATATGAAAAATGTTATTAAACTGTTTTGACTAAATTTTAATATTTGTGATTACCAGTCAATTTATATCGGTTTATTCAATGTATTTTTTATTAATAAATCGTAAAAAAATATTTATAATTATTTATTGTGTTTAAAAAAAAAGCACATGGTTAAAAATTACCAGCCAAACCATAAAGGATTTTAACATTTATGAGAAATAAAATATATAAGGAATCCTCTATCAATAGTATTATCATTTAATTTTAACCAATGTAACTAATATTAAATAAACCTTAAATTTTATTTGTTTAATCGATATTGTTAGAAATTAAGAGAAAAATAGTTGGTACACAAAAGCCTTTTTCTCTAATTCTTTTTTTTTTTTTGCTAAAAATTATTTAATGGCTGAAAAAATGTAATTATTGAAAGAAAAAACACAATAAAACAAATATGTAGCTTACAACATGTTTTTATGATAAGGACCAGGAGTGCACAACAACTTGATTTTTTTTGTTTTTTTAAGAAAAAAAATAGTCATTATGAGCCTAGAAATTGTTAAATCAATAAAAAATTACAAGACCTAGAATAGTCTGATATATAATAGATCTGATATAAAACATTTTTATGAACTAGAAAATATTTCCCAGCCCCCTATTTTCCGAGCCATATTCTTCCTAATCTTTCCACAAATTTTCCACCCCCTAAAGTTCTAATTGCAGTAATTCGTTTCTCCCTCGTGAAAAACTGCAGTTCAGTCTGTTAGTAAATTGTCATTCCAATTTATTATCCTTTAAGTTCTAGATTTTTAAAACATAGATATCTATAAATTTTAACAGATACAACTATTCATAAGGTTATTTTTTACAAATTCAGATACCACTAAACGAAGTTCCAGACTTTCACATAATAACAACGATCCGAGTTAATTTTAATTTATAAGGTTTATCATCCTATCATAACATATACTTAAATAAATTGCTGTCATTTTGTTTCCACGTGCATGTCGTAGTGAGTAAATGAGCTTTCAGCTTAATAAACCAAAATCATGTCAATTCAATTAACATGATCATGATATCGGGACGAGTAATTGATAGCGAAGCAGGATCCCTTTACAACTACCACTACTAATCAGTTTCCGAATACCTCGTTAATTGATTGAAGGGAACATGAGTAATTTTTTAATTATTTTTTTTTTTTAGTATTTGTTGCCTGCAACACTTAATTTAAAAAAATAATGTATTTATGTTTATAAAACAACTTTGATTTGAATATTTTTTTTTTAAATAGGATTCATATTTTATTATTAAATAATAATCACAAAGACTAAGGAAAAATCATCAAGCCCCTTCTTTAATATATAAAATTATGTAATAATAACCTAAATTATCACAGTTTTATTCTTTATCTATTTATATTGTTTATATTTGGAAACATATCGACCTATTTTATTGGCCAATTCATATAGGTTTATTTTATTTTCAATTGTATATAAATTATCGTATTTTGTTATTATTTAATCAGCTCTGTTTTACTATATCGATTTTTATTTATGTTCACGGATATCTTATTTGTATTTTTTATTATTACTAGTTTTTTTTTTTAATTTAATTTTAGGAGTGCTATTTTTATAATTTACATTTTTTTCCATGTATATTGTATACTAAAAACGCTAAAACGTATTCCCTTTAGTTTTTGAAGATCATATAATTGCACTAAAAAAAAAAAAAATGTTCTGACCATCTTTTTTAATTCTTTTTATAAAATTTTGGTTATTTTCAGCTGTCTATTAATTGAGAAAAATTTTTTACGAGTTTTAGATACAATATATAAATTAATATTATGTAAAAGAAACATTTTAAAAATTTTTATTATGCTGTTAAGTGTTATATAACTTAAGAATTTTTTCATTCATGTTTCGAAAAAAATCAAGTAGTTCCATAAATAAATAAAAATCCAATTCTAAATTACTATATATATTGTCTTCATAAAAAATAATATTTGAAAATGTATCTTTTTTTCTTTGTTAAATTTATATTTATTTAGGAATTTAGTTCACTATGAGATTTCTTATTGTGGATTAGTACGAACTAAAGTAATTTTATTTTTTTAAAAAGTTAAC
>NW_027108914.1:171498-174025 GCF_000696795.3 Halyomorpha halys | reverse complement strand
CTTAGATTTATTATTAGAGGCGCTAATAACAAATGAAACATTGTATATATTCTACACTCGTATATCAGAAAGTTTTGTAATATAAATCTTGAATGATATGTACGTTCCCTAAAAGTTTCTATTAACATAAAATCCAAAAATGTTTTCATTTTTTTAATTATAAAACACTGACGTTTCGGAGTCCTCCGTCTTCAGCGTTTCTTTTTTGTCATTTATTTAATTAATTTTTCTCTTAGAATGTATCTTGTATGGTAGTAACTTTTTTTTTAAATGATAGATTATTTTTAATAATTAAAATCCATTGATGTTAATGAAACTCTCATCTCCCTAGTTGAAAGGTTAGTTAATCCAGAATCGACTTTTCGATTCATATTTAACAAGTTAGCATTTTACAAATCCAACTATATTTGTTATTCGGAGAGGGACGAATACTGTTGCTGAATTATTCGCTACATTCCCTGGGCCATACTTTAATATTCAGCTGTGGCTCTGTTGGCAATCCCCTTACTGTAATAGGGCGTCTTAAACTTGCACTCTATCTAATAGCAATTTCGTAATAACCTAATTTGTATTAATTTGTAGCTCTCAAATTATATCTTTGATAGAATTGCTTATAATGGAATATGAAATAATTTACCTGCACCATTTAAGAGAAAAAAATAGATATACAGTGTATACAAATGCACAGGAATGACAGGATAGTACAAGAATCCTAGGACAAGAGAAAAAAGGCGGTTATTTCACCCCAATTTTTTATTACTTAATCGAACTTAACTATATATAATTACTGTTCAAAATTGATGAGTCTGCCAAGTATAGATAGGGGAATAAAAAATGGCGGCTGTTTCAAAACGTTAAAAAAATTTTTTTTTTTTTATTCGGAGCTCTATATCTTTACAATTACCAACAACAATAGAAAATCCAAGAGAGCATCATTTAAAGTAGAGTAAATTTGCTAAAATGAAAGCCCTAATGGAGCTATTTGCATAATAGCTCCCCTATTACTACATAACTACCCAAATAGAGAACAACTATAAATCAATTTATTTTAGCAAATATAATGAAAACTACTATTCATACAAAGGTAAAGATCATAAATTACTATATAGTACATTAAACTAGCTTTAATTTTATTGCTAATAGACATCTATACGTCACATAGTTCTTGATATACAGATTTCTCAAAATAAATTAACTAACTACTGATATTTCTGTACATTTTTATGAAATGTTCCTTTTTAAAAGACTATATCTCGAGAATTATTTGACGTAAATAGATCTATTAGGGCTAATATTTCAGTAAATTTACTCTTCTTTAAATAATGTTCTTTTAGATTTTCTAGTATTGTTGGCAGTTTTCACGATATAGAGCTCCGAATAAAAAATTAATGTTTTTTTAAGGTTTCAAACGGCCGCAATTTTTTATTCCCCCTACCTATACTTGTCAGACTCATCAATTTTGACTAGTAATTGTA
Organism: Halyomorpha halys; assembly: GCF_000696795.3. NCBI lineage: Eukaryota > Metazoa > Arthropoda > Insecta > Hemiptera > Pentatomidae > Halyomorpha > Halyomorpha halys. The sequence continues at coordinate 172,550 of NW_027108914.1, read as the reverse complement.
CATAGTTTTCATAAAAGTAGTCAAAAATTGGGCTCAGATAACTGTCTTTTTTTCTTCTCGTCTCTTGTACTAGGACTCTCTCATGCAATCTAATCTGTCAATAATTTTTTTTAATTTCCTATGTTACCTATAACAAAGGGATAATACAAAGATAAAATGAACAAATACTTTAGTCAAAATTAACATGTAATTAAATTACAAATTGCGTTTCCTTTTCAAAAAATATATCTTTAGGCATAATTTCTAAATAAACTTTGTATAAGCGGTGTACTAGATGAAAACTTCAAAATTATAAACATTTGATGAATCGTATATGTATGTTTTTTTTCTCAGTTATGGTTTTATTTTGTTTTTTCCGGCCCTGGTGAAGGTATGCAATTTAAATCAAAACGTTAACACTAATAAATAAATTATTGTTTTTTTGTGTGTGTTTATTTGGTGGCCGCAAACTGGACCGTCTCCTCAAATAAATTAAATATTTGTACTTACAAATGATATTTTTAATTTATTTTAGAGAAAAAGAAATATATTGTCATGATAAAAATTATAATATATTTTTTTCTTATCGTTTTTAATATGATTCTGTATATGTTATTTTAATATTTCGGAAAATTATACACGTCTTTATTACTACTATTATCAGAATTGTTTTGAACTTGGAAAAAATATTTATTTATTAATAATTATTCTAAATATTCAAGATGGTGATAAATTGGAGGATGTTCAGGGTGCGGTCAAAGAAAAAAACTCTAATAGTCGTAAAACTAACGATGGGCCAACCTTTCACCCCACGTTTCAGGGCTTCACCAGTGGTAAAAAAAGATACAAACGCTTAAATCAGGTTAAAAAAAATTAACAATGTAAATTAAGAATTTACAAATACGTGGGGCGAAACGTAGCCCCACATTAAATAGTTTTACGATTTTTTCTTTTATTATCACAAACGGTCACTCATCGATCTTCCAAAATTATAGATACTTCGAAGGAAGATTATTTTTTAAAATTCCTCGGGTAGTATCCTTGGTCCTATCCTATATACAGTTTTCACAGCT